>NC_063366.1:6371942-6377596 GCF_021869965.1 Rhincodon typus
GCTGTGTTCATCCAGCTCTACACCTTGTTATCTCAGATTCTCCAGCATCAGCAGTTTCCACTATCTCTGGGACTAGTTTAGATTGGGATCATGTTCAGCATGGGTTGGTTGGACCAAAGGGTCTGTTTCTGTGCTCTCTGACTCTATACCAAGCTTTCCATATTGCTAACCTCACAAAACATGTTGGCAGGATTAGATGATCAAAAGTTTTACAACCATTAATATCATCTGTCTTGAAAAGGCAGGATAGCACAAACTAAGAGCTAAAATCAACACGGGAGCTAGGGATAACATACTACCACTGCACATCCTGAAATACATGTACCTCAACAAGCAGGGCTCTATGTACAGCCTCTGAAAGACTGTCTCACAGTGCACAATGGATCACCAGTTCCATGCCTTGGCAGAATCACACTACGGTGCCAATGCACAAGCTCATCTTGGCATCTCAAAATCTCACAACATTAGAAGGAAAGCGATCATGACCATGTTATGCCAGTGACACAGGGCTATTGAACACACAAAATGACGAGTATTTGAATCTGCATACTGGACAGGGAATGAGTCTGGTTATTGAGTGATGCACGAATGCATGCAAGACATACTAGCAATATCCACTCTCGCAGCAGACGGAGATTCCATATCCCCACCAAGTTCTATCCACGCTATAGATGGAAGCAGCAACAGAGTTATTTGCAGTGCACAGGAAAGAGGTATCGTTGTGATGGATTTCTCCTCTGAATTTTCCATTGTTTGACCACTTAGCAAGACAAAGAGTGCAACCATCACTGATCTCTCTTTCTCTCTCTCTCTGACACATACATAAATACATACGTATATATATACACACACACGCATCCAGGACTGATAAGAACCCAGAGATCCCGTCAGAGATAAGGTTGCAATCATTCAATCAAAGAAGGGATCAACAATTAGTACTAGAAACAGACCTAGTGATGTGGCCCAGTCAGAGTGAAAAATCCAGTAAAACTTGCAAATGATACAAGCTGATCCAACTTGATTAATAATCTTCAGAACTGTGCTCCAGTAATAACCAGTATGTTCATTTCCAAGATTACTGTTTTTTAACTGGTTTTGCCCTCTGTGCAGTCATCAATGAGAGAGGCACCGAGCAGTCCAATAGAAGATGCCAGTGATCTGATTCTGCGCAGGGGCCAACAATCTATTTTCTGCCAATGACTGTGAAATTTGGGTCAAGCCACAGAGTGATCCTATTCTGAGCAGGAGCAAAGTGATCCTGTGACCTTGTTCTGTACAGAATTTCAACAATCCTGGATATTTTTCTCTCTATCGCAAGCGCAAGTGCCAGGGCAAGAGTCAGTGAACTTCCTCTCTCTATCAGAATCAGAAAAATTGCAGACGCTGGAATCCAAGTTAATACCCAAAACTTTGACTTCTCCCTTTCTACAGATGCTGCCTGACTCGCTGTGTTCTTCCAGCCTCCTGTTTGTCTTCCTCTCTCTATCGCCCCCTTACCTTGTACTTCTTCACTGCATCTGCGACATGCAGGGAAGTTGTGGCCTGAATGAGTGAGTTCAACTGGACAAATGTGATAGATTGGAGCCTGATCGTCCTCGTAGAACAGTTTCAGCTTCTTATTGTGTTCCCAACAGCAGGAACTATCCAACCCCTCCTCCTCCTCCTCCAGACCCAGTTCAACTCCAGCTTCCGAGCTGTCTCACAGACATTGGCCAGCACCCTGGCCTTTTTATAATTTTTCCGCTGCCAAACGATGCGACATTCCCGGCAGGGCACCACTTCCCCCTTGTTTTTCCAATACGCCTGGATACAGGATTTACAAAAGTCGTGCTGACAGTCCAATTGCACCAGCTCCATAAATGGAGACAGGCAGATAGAGCAGGTTAAATCTTTGGTCAGGCTGAAAATTTGTTTACTGACTGCCATTTCAACTGCATTGCTTGGTTCTCTCACTCGATTTACTTTCGACTTCACCTCCATTTGAAAGGTGAAACAAAATTCCTAATCTGTCCTCTTAAAGAGACATAATCAGAAGTCACACAACACCAGGTTATAGGTCAAATGGTTTATTTGAAATCATAAACTTTCTGAGGGTAGCCCGCTCGTCAGATGAAGTCAGAGAGAAGCACACAGGCACAGAATTTGTACTCAGAGAGATCAAAAGATCATACAAATGGTGTGAGTGGAGTATCCAATAATAAGTCTGTGCAGGTGATCAAAAGTATCAAATGGTGTGATTAAATTGTTAACAGCTGAATAGCAAGTGAAGGGATGACCTATAATCTCATTAAATGAGGCAGAGAGATAATTACAAAAAAATTAAAAAATAAGGTGGTGCCAGAGACAAACTAAATGACTGGAATAACATATAAAAACCGAGAGAACTGCGGATGCTGTGAAAACTGGAATAACATGATAGGTATAAGAGTCTCATGCTGAGGGTCTAACCAAAGTAATAAGTAATCCAAAAGTGTGCAAATTATTTAAAGTAGAGAGATCATAATTTATGCAGGTGATGGTGACAAAACAGGACAGTGAGGAAGATTTTACAGACACAGAACAGTGTGGTGGGGTCACATGTAGCGTGACATGAACCCTAGATCACGGTTGAGGCAGTCTTCATGGGTACAGAATTTGGCTACCAGTTTCTGCTCGGTGATTCTGCATTGTTGTGTATCTCGAAAGCTACTTTGGAGGATGCTTACCTCAAGATTGGAGGCTGAATATCCTTGACAATTGAAGTGTTCCCTGACTGGGAGGGAACATTCCTATCTAGCGATTGTTGTGTGGTGTCCATTCATCCGTTGTCGTAGCATCTGCATGGTCTCGCCAATCTAACATGCCTCAGCCACCACACTGTTCTATATCTGTAAAATCTTCCTTACTGACGCCATTTCCACCACCTCCAGCAAGATGCCACTACCAGACACATATTCCCCTTCCCTCCCTTGTCTGCCTTCCACAGGGAGCGTTCCCTCCGGGACACCCTGGTCCACACTTCCTTCACCCCCAACACCTCCCCACAGCCCTACGGCACCTTCCCCTGTAACCAGCGAAGTTGCAATACCTGCCCATTTACTTCCTCCCTCCCCAGTATCCAAGGGCCCAAACGTACCTTCCAGGTGAAGCAACACTTCACCTGCACTTCCCAGAATCTAGTCTACTGTTTTCGCTGCTCACAATGTGGTGTCCTCTACATTGGGTAAACGAAGGGCGACATGGTGGCTCAGTGGTTAGTACTGCTGCCTTACAGTGCCAGGGACCCAGGTTCGATTCCACCCTCGGGTAACTGTCTGTGTGGAGTTTGCACGTTCTCCCCATGTCTGTGCGGGTTTCCTCTGGGTGCTCCGGTTTCCTCCCACAGTCCAAAGATGTGCAGGCTAGGTGGATTGGCTATGCTAAATTGCCCATAGTGTTCAGCGATGTGTAGATTAGGTTGGGTGGGATCCTCTGAGGTTCGGTGTGGACTTGTTGGGCTGAAGGGCCTGCTTCCACACTGTAGGGGTTCTATGATTCTATGAAGTGTAGACTTGGTGACCACTTTGTAGAACATCTATGTGCTACTCGCAAGAAAGACTCTGAACTACCTGTTGCCTGCCACTTTAACGCACCACCCTGCTCCCTGGCTAACATCTCTGTCTTTGGCTTGCTGGAGTGTTCCAACAAAGCCCAACACAAACTGGAGGAACAAAGCCTCATTTTCCACTTGGGGACCCTACAGCCCTCTGGACTTAATATTGAGTTCAATAATTTTAGGGCCTAAACCCTTCCATGTCCCAGACCCCCACCCCACACACCAGGCCTTGTAACCACATAGCCTGCCTTTACACACCCCCTGTTGTTAGTCATTAACAGTTCCCATTAACAATATTCACCCTCCCAGCCTGATCGTTAGCAACTCCTTGTCTGTCCAACTGTCTTTCTCTCTCTTTGGGCTCTATCCTATCGTTTACTCCCTACCCCAACTCACCTCCCTATTTTCTACATAAAAACTGATGTTTTCCCAACCACCATCAGTTCTGAGGGCCACCAGATCTGAAACGTTAACTTTGTTTTTCCTTCACAGATGCTGCCAGGCCTGCTGGGCTTTTCCAGCAACTTTGTTTTTCTTCCTCGCTGTCCTGTTTTGTCACCATCACCTTGATAAATTGTTATGATCTCTCTACCTTAATTAGTTTGCAGTTTTGGCTTACTTCTTACTTTTGTTAGACCTTCGGCATGTGACTCTGATACCTATTATGTTACTCCAGTTATTTCATTTGTCTCCAGCACCACCTTATTTTTAATTTTTTGCAATTATCTCTCTGACTCATTTAATCAGATAATAGATCATCCCTTTGCTTGTTATTCAGCCATTCACACTTTACTCACACCATCTAACTCTTCGGGTCACCTGCAGGGGCTTATTTTTTGACATTCCACGCACACCATTTGTATGAACTTTTGATCTTTCTGCCCTTGATCTCTCTTCCCATAAATTCTGTGTTCTGTGTGCATCTCTCTCACCTCACCTGACGAACGGGCTATGCTCCAAAAGCTCGTGGTTTCAAATAAACCTGATTGGACTATAACCTGGTGCTGTGTGACTTGTGATTTTCTCCACCCTAGTCCAACATCAGCAGCTCCATACTAGAGAGACATGCTATCAGGCAAAACAACTGATCCAGACAATATTTAGTTTGATTTACCAGCTCAATAAGTTAATGTGCATTTACTTGAATCAGTGCTTTGTAATATCTGATGAAGAGTCACCAGACTCGAAACATTAACTCTGCGTTCTCCCCACAGATGCTACCAGACTTGCTCAATTTCTCCAGCAACTTCTGTTTTTGTTTTAGATCTCGAGCATCGGCAGTTCTTAGTTTTATCTTTGTAATATCTTCCACAAATCAGCCACATGCACATGATACTGCCCCCAGAGACAGAAAAGGTCAATAGACCATAAAGAGTGAAACTCTATATTAGTCTCCAAGCATAATCAATATGTGAGATTTTTATCTGGGTAGAAATTTCAGAATTATAATTTCAAATCACAGCAATTGTTGGAATATGGAGATCAGTATTGTTTTCATTTATCAATTATTCTGTGTTTTTTTTATTCATTCATTTGCAGGATGTGGGCATCGCTAGTTGGGCCGGCATTTATTGCCCATCCCTAGTTGCCCTTGAGAAAGTGGTGTTGAGCTGCCTTCTTGAACTGCTGCAGTCCTCCTGCTGTGGGTTAAACCACAATGCCCTGAGGAAGAAACTCCAGGACTTTGACCCAGTGACAGTGAAGGAACGGTGATATATTTCAAAGTCAGGATGGTGAGTGGCTTGGAGAGGAACTTGAAGGTGGTGGTGTTCCCAAAATCTGTCCTACACTAGTGAAACCCACATCTCATGAACAAATTGCTTAAAAGTACAACACTGATACCAGAGGGACACAGAGATAGTTGCCTTTCAATGTACGAATTACAACACAGATGTCACAGGGACAGTCACTGTATGAATATCAGAATGACAGCACTGATATCACAGGGACAGTTACTGTGTGAATATCAGAATGACAGCACTGATATCGCAGGGACAGTTACCGTGTGAATATTAGAATGACAGCACTGATATCACAGGGACAGTTACCGTGTGAATATCAGAATGACAGCACTGATATC
>NC_063366.1:6377606-6397444 GCF_021869965.1 Rhincodon typus
CAGGGACAGTCACTGTGTGAATATCAGAATGACAGCACTGATATCACAGGGACAGTCACTATGTGAATATCAGAATGATAGCACTGATATCACAGGGATAGTCACTGTGTGAATATTAGAACTACAGCACTGATATCACTAAATCCCTCCGTGCTTTAGCGTTCTGCAGTTGTTTGCCACTCCAATTGTATTCAGCTTTTCTCTTCTTTCTGCTAAAGGGCATCCATTTTCCACATTATATTCCTTCCTGTCTATATCCTGCTGTAGACTCCTTGTGTCATCCTCACTACCTGCCTTCCAACTTATTTTTATGTCATCTTGATAACAGTACATTTAATTTCCTCATCCAAGTCTATATTGTAAGTAATTGTGGACACAGCCACTGATTCCTGTGGCATTCCACTAGTTGTAGGTTGCCATTCTGAAAATGCCACCTTTATCCAACTCTCTGTCTATTAGTTAGCCAATCCTCCATCCATGCTAAAATACTATCACCAACTCCATGAGCTCTAATCTTATGAAATGGCCTTATGTATGGCACCTTATTGAATGTCTTTGGAAATTGAAATATGTTATATCCAGTAGTTCACCATCATCAATTGTGCTTGTTACCACCTCAAAAAGTTTAATAGTATGAGACAAGAGCTTTCAAAAATTGATTGGAGTAGACTGTTCACAGGTAAAAGGATGTCTTGATAAGGGGGAGGCTTTCCAAAGTGTGATAATGAGAGTTCAGAGTCATTGTGTTCCTGTTAGAGTGAAAAGTATGTTAGTAGGATTAGAAAATAATAAATGAATAAGATATTGAGGTTTGAGTCAAGAATAAAAGAAATTATAAATTAGATATGGACAACCGGGTTCAAATGAATCTCTTGAACAGTATGAAGGGCGTAGGGGAATTCTTAAGAGGGAAATCAGGAAGGCAAGAGAGGACATGAGATAGCATTGGCTAATAAGGTTAAGGATAATCTAAAAAGATTTTACAAATACGTTAAGAGCATGAGAGCAACTAGAGAATGAGTAGGGCCCCTTAAAGATCAAAGAAGTTGCCCTTGTGTTGACACTCAGGAGATGGGAGAGATAGTAAATGAATATTTCATATCAGTTTTACTGTGGAGAAAGAAATGGAGACTAGGGAACTCAGGGAAATCAATGTTGATGTTTTGAAAACAGTTCACATTACCGAAGAGGAAGTGCTGAAGGTCTTAGAAAATATAAGGGTGGATAAATCTCTGGAAGCTGATCTAGTGAATCCCAGGATTTGTGGTAAGTTAGGGAGGAAATTACAGTGCCCCTTGCAGAAATATTTGCATCATCTATAAATACTGGTCAGGTGCTGAAAGACTGTAGAGTGGCTAATGTTGTATTGTATAAGAAGGGATGTTAGGAGAAGCCTGGGGACTATAGACCTGTGAGTCTGATTTCAGTAGTGGCTAAGTTGTTGGAAGTGATTTGGAAAGATGGGATTTATATATATTTGGAGAGACAAGGAATGACTAGGGATAGTCAGCATGGCTTTGTGTGAGAGAATTTATGTCTCACAACCTTGATTGAGATTTTTGAGGAAGTAACCAAAAAGATTGATGAGAGCACAGGAGTAAACATTGTTTACTTGGATTTTAGTAAAGCTTTTGACAAGTTTTCGCATGGTAGACTCATTAGTAAAGATAGATCACATGGGATTCAGGGTAAGCTTGCCAATTGGATAAAAAACTGCAGGAGACAGAGAGTGATGGTGGAGAGTTATTTATTGGTCTGGAGGCCTGTGACCAGCAGTGTTCCACAGGGATTAGCGCTGGGTCCATTTTTGTTTGCCATTCATATAAATGGTGTAGATGAGAGCGTCGAAGACAAGGCTAGTATGTTTATGGATGAAACCAAAATTGGTCATATAGTAGACAGTGAAGAAGGTTATCAAAGAATAATGTACCTGAACCCCTAGGTTTCTCTGTGCTACAACAATACCAAAGGCCCTACTTTTAATTGTATAATCCTGCCTTTGTTTGTTTTACCAAAATGCAATACCTCACATTTACTCACACTAAACTCCATCTACCACTCTACAGCCAACTGACCCAATCGTTCAAGATTTCTTGGTAATAGAACATAGAACACATTTTGGTAAAACAAACAAAGGCAGGATTATACGATTAAAAGTAGGGCCTTTGGTATTGTTGTAGCACAGAGAGACCTAGGGGTTCAGGTACACTATTCTTTGAGATTTGCATCACGTATAGATGGAGTGGTTAAGAAGCATTTAGCATGCTTGCCTTCATTGTTCAGATTGAATATAAGAGTTGAGATGTTATATTGAGGATTTTTTCTCCTACTGGAGCATGAGTTTGAGGGGTGACCTTATAGAAGTTTATAAAATCATGAGTGGTATAGATAAGATGAATGCCAGGTGTCTTTTCCCTAGGGGGAGGAATATCAACACCAGGGACTTTTTTAGGTGAAAGGAGAAAGATTTTAAAAAGACATGAGGGGTAATCTTTTCAAACAGAGAGTGGTTCCTCTGTGGAATGAACTTCCAGAGGAAGTGATGGATGCGGGCACAGTTATATTTAAAAGAGAAATGGATAAGTACATGCATAAGAAATGTTTGGAGGGAAATGGGCCAAGCACAGGCAGTTGGGACAAGTTTAGTTGGGATTGTGGTTGGCGTGGACTGAAGGATCTATTTCTGTGCTGTATGACTCTATAACTGTAATAAATTTGTCAACCATAACATCCCATTCAAGAAGCCATGCTAACAATGCTTTATTATATAACGAATTTCTAAATGCTCTGCTACTACAACCTTTGTAATAGATTAACATTTTCTGAACATGTAAAGCTAACTGGCCTTTGTTTACCTTTTTATTGTCTCCCTGTGATATCAATGCTGTCATTCTGATATTCACATGATTACTGTCCCTGTGATATCAGTGCTGTCATTCTGATATTCACACTGACTGTCCCTGTGATATTGGTTGGTTCTGACGTTAATCTGACTTTTGTATTTCAATACATTTCCTAAAAGAATTTTAGCGCAGCTCAGTATTGTGCAGGTGTCCTTTTTAAGGGATATGAGTTGTCTGTAACAGTGGATTATACAGGAGCATCAGATTTAATTAGGAGCAGCTATGTTCCATTCGGCCCTTCAATCCTGCCCCTGCAATCAATCAAGTTTTGGTTGATTTGCCTGTAATCTAGACATCTCACTTCTCCAGCATTATTCCTGACTCCCTTCTTTGTGAACATCCTATCTCAATCAGACTGGAATAAAACAATAAATCAGTCTGCACGGTTTTCTAGGGGATACAATTCCAAACATTAAGGCCCCTGTGTGTGAGAGAGAAATTGTGATCTAGACACTAACATGACAATAAATCTAATCCTGATATGAACGTCTTTGTGCGTGCGTTTCTATGTATTTGCAGGGAATTCTCATCTCTAAAGAGGGAGGCTTCTTTCTGTTAAATGGTGTCCCTCATAAAATCAACAATTCGGCCGGCATCCTTTCCTCGGGAATACAATCCCTGTCACTGGGGTCCTGCATGTGTTTCAGTGTGAAAACATTGCTCATCTCGGTCTATAGAGGGAGGTGTGTTTCTGTTGGACTGTGACCTGATAGTTACTCCCATATAGGAGGAAATGAACACCCATTAGCGCTTCACGCTGTCAGCTCCCTTCCTGTATCGGGAAGGTGTTGTGAGGGTCCACAGCCAAATTGGCTTTTTCTTCCGGATGACCGTGAGCCTGTAGCTGGAGACGAGACTGAAAGTGAAGTGTGCAACAAGGTGTAGCCACAGAGATGGCCCTCAGCAAACCCGTCTTGAGCCTGATGGAGGATTTAACCTGCTCCATTTGTCTGTCCCTGTTTGTGGAGCCGGTGCGGCTGGATTGCGAGCACAACTTCTGCAAATCCTGCATCCAGAAGTGCTGGGGGAAGCAGCGCAAAGCGGTGTCCTGCCCGGAATGTCGAGTGGTTCTCCCCAGGAGAGGTTACAGCAGTAACAGGGTGCTGGCCAATCTTTGTGAGAAAGCTCGGAAGATGGAGTTGAATCCGGGCCTAGAGGAAGAGGGGGAGGGGGCCTCGCACTGTATGGAACACGATGAGAAGCTGAAACTGTTCTGCGAGGACGACCAGGCTCTGATCTGTGTCATTTGTCGAGATTCACCCGCTCATTCAGGCCACAGCTTCCTGCCTGTGGCAGATGCAGTGGGGAAGTACAAGGTCAGGGGACTTTATTGTTGTTGCAAAAATACGCTTTATTACTTCTCTGTGAGTACATTGAAAAACAGTTGACTTGCTGACGTTGCAGGAAATACAGTAAAAAATATGGCATTCCTCATTTGAACCTTTGCACTGCTAGGTACCTTAATCCCAATGCAAACAATACAGTTGTGGTGTATTTTGGTGATGAGGCATTCTCCCATTTGACTGATTACACTGTGTTCAGGGGGTCATCTCTGTCGAGTCTGCGGTAGAAGGATTGAAGGTCTGGATTGCTGCGTCTGGTCACGGTCTGGAACCAGATGCCTGTTCTCCCTGAGGGTAACTGTGTTCCTGTTCAAAGCCAGCTTGATCTTTTGTCAAGGTGCAGATTTCTGGGTCCAGGATTATACTATTTAGCTGTATTGGAGTCAGTTTGATTACAATGCAGCTCTGCTTGATGACAACAATAGTGAAGGACTGGTGTCTCATTAGAGAGCGATGACCTCACTAGAGAGATTTAACCCAAGGGTCATCATGCCTGGGGCAAGGGGTGAGGTTGAGAAGGCATGACCTTCATGGTGGCCTCAGCCAGTACAATAATTGAACCTGTGTTGTTGGTGTCACTCTGAATCACAAACCAGCTGTCCAACCAACTGAGCTGAATATTCATCTATAAGCACAGAGAACTACTTCATTACCCTGAGGAAGGGTCACTAGGCCCGAAACATTATCTGACTTGTCTCCACAATGTTGCCAGACCTTTTTTTTCCCTTTATTCACTCAGAGGATGAGGGCATCGCTGTCTGGGCAGCATTTATTGCCCATCCCTAATTGCCCAGAGGGTAGTTAAGAGTCAACCACATTGCTGTGGGTCTTGAGTCACATGTAGGCCAGACCAGGTAAGGATGGCAGTTTCCTTTCCTAAAGAACATTAGTGAACCAGGTGGGTTTTTCCCCAACAATAGATTCACGGAGAATGGATTCACAGTCATCATTAGCCTCTTAATTTCAGATATTTATTGAATTCAGATTCCACCATCTGCCGTGGCGGGATTTGAACCCTGGTCCCTAGAGCGTTATCTGGGTCTCTGGATTAACAATTCAGCAATAATACCACATCCCACCCTGCTGTGCTATTCCAGCAATTTCTGTTTTTGTATCTGATTTACAGAATCCCCTGTTCTTTCGGTTTTTACTTGATTACAATATTTACATCAAATATTTGGCAGAATCTATCCCATGTTTACATGAAATAAATATACACTATCATTCTAATTGCTATTAGGGGCAGCACAGTGGCTCAGTGTTTAACATTGCTGCCTCACAGC
Organism: Rhincodon typus; assembly: GCF_021869965.1. Lineage (NCBI taxonomy): Eukaryota > Metazoa > Chordata > Chondrichthyes > Orectolobiformes > Rhincodontidae > Rhincodon > Rhincodon typus. The sequence continues at coordinate 6,383,136 of NC_063366.1, forward strand.
ACCAGGAACCCAGGTTCAATTCCAGCCTTGGGCAACTGTCTATGTGGAGTTTGCACATTCTCCCCGTGTCTGCCTAGGTTTCCTTTCGGTGCTCCGGTTTCCTCCCACAGTCCAAAAAAGTGCAGTTTAGATGGATTGGCCATGCTAAATTGCCCGTAGCATTCCAGGATGTGCAGCCTCAGTGGATTTAGCTTTGGGAAGTGCAGGGTTACAGGAATGCAATAGGGTTCTGGGTGGGATGCTGTTTGGAGGGCCCGTGTGGACTGAAATGGCCTGCATCCACACTGTAGTAATAATACCACACTGTAATGGTTGCAATAATGACAATATATGACTATAGAGACACTTCCATTACATTTTCACATTATGTAACTACATGTGAATTGGTTGCATTATATTCTTTATCTTTGAATGATGAAATGGAATTAGTTTAAATATGACTACCTATCCAGTACCCCAAGGAAGCCCTCTGCCTTTGGCCTGAGGAATGACAAGAATTCTGTCTGTGGATCGCTCTCTCCTTTTTACAAACATTTGTTCTATTTGAAAGAAGACCTGAAAGCTTGTGAAATCTACCCTCCAGCTGTTCCTGAAAATATTGAGAGAAACTCTGAGCACAAACCGCTTGAATCTACTGAAAAAGCACTCCACTAATCTACCAGCTTGACTGCTTTTGGTGCATGCTGTGAAGCTGGGTTCGCTGACTTAGTGGGACTACACAATCTGTGCACAGCAAAGAGTGTCAGGCTTTGGCCAAACAAAAAAACAGATGCAAACTTGGCCTCATGCGAAAAGCTTAGGCTTTAAAATAATAACTTCTATTAAGGTATAGTTTTGACTGGGTTCAGAGAAGACATAAGAACTAGGAGCAGGAATAGGCAATTCAGCCTCTCGAGCCTCCTCTACCATTTAATACAATCATGGCTGGTCTCATCTTGTTCTTAACTTCATTTTCTTGTCTGTCCCCATAATAATAAGCATATATAGAATACAGAACAGTACAGTACAGGAACAGGCCCTTTGGTCCACCGTGTCTGAGCCGACCATGATGCTAGTCTAAACTAATCCCATCTGCCTCCATATCACTCTATTCTTTGCTCATTCATGTGTCTGTCTAAATGCCTCTTGAACATTGCTATTTTATCTGCTTCTACGACCTTCCCTGGCAGCGTGTTCCAGGCACCAATTTCCTCTGTGTTAAAAACTCTCCTCACACATCTCTTTTAAAGTTTCCTTCTCACACCTTAAACCTATGCCCCCTTGTATTTGACATTTCCACCCTAGGAAAGAGACTCTGACTATCCATCCTATCCATGCCTCATAATTTAATATACTTCTTTGAGGTCACCCCTCAGCTGCCAACGCTGTAACGAAAATAATCCCAAGTTTGTCCAATCACTCCTTATAGCCAATAAACTCCAATGCAGGCAACATCCAGCTCTGATGAAGAGTCATCTGGACTCAAAATGTTAGCTTGCTCACCCTTCATGGATGCTGCCTGACTCGTATTTCCAGCATTTTTTGCTTTCAGTACAGATTCCAATATCTGCAGTAATTAGCTCCAACATCCTGGTAAACTGCTTCTGAACCTTCTCCAAAGCCTTCACATCCTTCCTAATGTGCGCTGAGCAGAACTACATACTGTACTCCAAATGTGGCCTCACCAAAGTCTTAGACAGTTGCACCATGACTCGCCTTGACCAATGAAGGCAAGCATGCCATATCCCTTCTTTACCACCTTATCCACTTGTATTGCCACTTTCAGGGAGCTATGAACTTAGACACCAAGATCCCTCGGTATATCAATGCTTCTAAGCCCATTTACAGTATTCATTCCTCTTGAATTTGACCTCCCAAAATGCATCAACTCGCACCTGTCTGGATTAAACTCCATCTGCCATTTCTTCACCCAAATTTCCAGCTGATGTATGGCTTGCTACATCCTTTGATATCCTTCCTCACTGTCCACAATTCCACCAATTTTGTGTCATCTGCAAACTTACTCATCGGTCTGCCTATATTTTCATCTAAGTCATGTATATTACAAATAACAGAGCACTGATCCTTGAAGAACCCCATTGGTCACATACCTCCCATCAGAGGAATGTCCCTCCATGACTACCCGCTGTCTTCAATGGCCAAGAAAATTTTGTATCCAACTTGCCAACTCACCATGGATTCTATGTGATTTGATCTTCTGGACCAGCCTACCAGAAGGGATCTTGTCAAATGCTTTAGTTACACTTCAATTCATTACTAATTAAAAATCTGTCTACCTCCTCCTTACATTTATTCAGTGTCCCAGCATCCACTGTACTCTGGGGTAACGAATTCCATAGATCCAAGTCACTTTAAGAAAAGTCACTTCTCCTCATCTCTCTTTTAAACCTGCTATCCCTTATCCTAAAATATGACATCTCATTCTAGATTGCCCCACAAGAGGAACCATTCTGTCTACATCTATGTTGTCAATCCCCTTTAGCACTTCATATATCTCAATTAGTTCTTCCTCTCATTCTCCTAAATTCAATCTCTCTTCAGAGGTGCACTGACCCCTCTCAATCTCCCACTCCTGTCTTGTTAGAATAGTCATTTAAAATTGAAAATGAAAAGTAATCTTGCCAATTCAGTATGTACTTAACTGTATTCAGCTTAGTGAGAGAAATAAACCAGCCAGATCCCTTGATTGAAAAGAGAAAGCACTAACTTTATTGCTAAAACATATTCAGATTAAAATTGAGACCATTATTTAAAAAATGTCTTAAAATTTCACTGGAGTATGGGAGGTTGAGAGGTGACCTTATAGAAGTTTATAAAATAGTGAGATAGAGTTAATGGTAGTTGTCTTTTTCCTAAAATGGGAGATTTCAAGATTAGGGAGTACGTTTTTAACATGAGAGGAGAGAGATTTAAAAACGACATGAGGGGCAGATTTTTTACACAAGAGGGTGGTTCACGTGTGAAATGAACTTCCTGAGTAAGTGGTAGATGTGTGTACAATTACAATGTTTAAAAGATATTTGGATAAATACATGAATAGCAAAAGTTTGGAGGGATATCGACCAGGATCAGACAGATGGGACTAGTTTAGTTTGGGATTATGATTGTTATAGACTGGTTGGATCGAAGGGTCTATTTCCATGCTGTATGACTCTATGACCATGTACAAATATGTCCAACTCCCTATGAATGCAAAAATATACATGCATATGTGCAGAAAGAAGAAACTAAAGTTTACAGCATATCAAATGTCTAAACTCCATATATAAAAGGTGTAAAACCAGCTGATTTTCTGGAGATTTGTTCTCAGCTGAAGAAGTCAATTTCCACAGTAATTGCTGATGCTTTGTTTTTGTTCACTGTAGCAGTTGCATGTATATTTCTTGGCCCTATTTTTCATTTGGAGATAGGCGTTAGAATCTTCTTTAAATATCCCTGTTTGCAGCTAAGTAGAAGCGAAATACTGCAAAAGCTGGACGTCTGAAATGAGAACAGAAAGTCCTGGAGAAACTCAAGGTCTGGTAGCAGACATTCTGAAGAAGAGTCAAAGAACTCGAAATGGTGACCCTGTTTATTCCTCTGGCACATCCTGTTTTTAATCTCTGTTTGCAGTGCTGATCTGGGTGGATTGCAGTAAAACCATGCAGATTATTTGATACCCCAGTTAAACAAAACATCTCTGGTTAAACACCTGAACTTCAGTCCTCATAATTTGTAATCTAAAAAATGACATTACATTAATAAGATCTGATTCCACTTTTAGGATCAGCTGAAAACATCCTTGGATTCTATGGAGAATAAAAAGGAAAGTAAAAGTGAATTAAAGCAACAACTGCAGAGGGATATTTCCGAACTGCGTGTGAGTATTCCTTCAGTTTCCCCTCATATCCCATGATTCTTTACCTGCTGTTGAAAATGCTCTCTGTCACTCTTGCAGGAACTCACTGGATCCCTGGAGAAAGACATCTCTGCACAATTTTTCAAAATCCATCAATATCTCGAAAACAAAGAGAAACATTTAATCGAGGAGCTGAGGAGAAAAAAGGAGGAAGATCTGCGACCAATGGAGAGGCACCTGAGAAGAATCGAAGAGGAACTAACGTCACTTGAGGAGAAGATATCGAACCTTTGTGTAGACATCAAACTGCAGGATAATATCTCCTTTCTCAAGGTGATCCTTTTGTATAATCCAAACCCTAGATTGCTGGTGTAATTGTAAACGAAAATTCATGATGTGATCTAAAATTGGTGAACTCAGTGTTGAGTCTAGAGGCTGAAGAGAGCAGAATTGAAAGATAACATGCTGCCTCACAAGCTAGCATTGAGCCCATTACAGCATTATAGCAGGCCTAGTTCAGAAATATTAGTGTCGCAGCAAGGTGGAGAATTAGTGTCTGGAAGCTCAGGGTCACTCATGTTGTCTGAATGGGTGTGTTCTGCAAAGCGGTTATCCAGTGTATGTTTGGTCTCCCTAGTACAACAACCGGAACCGCAAACAATGTGTTTGAAATTAAAATAAGAACAAAGCAATCGCTGTTTGATTTGAGGGGAGTGTTTGACGCATTACTTGGTGTAAAGGGAAGATGCAAAAGGTAAGCGTTTCATCTCCTGTGTTTGCATGGAAAAGTTCCACTTGGGATGGAAGGGGTGTTGGTGCCAACTGAGGAGTGGACCACGGTGTCTCAGAGGGAACAGTCCATTTGGAGGGGAGGGCAGGAGAAGCTGTGTTTGCTGGGAGCACCATGCTGGAGATGGCAGAAATGGCAGAGGACAATCCGTTGAATACAGAGTCTGGTGAGGTGGGAAGTGACGACAAGGGAAAATTTATCATGGTGCTGGGAGGGAAAGGAAAAGGGGAGAGCGGAGATATGAACAATAGATCAGACATGATACGCCCTATTATCTGCAATGGCGAAGAGTGAGGGCAAACCTCAGTTGAGAAAAACAGGAAGACTTGTGGTGGCACGGTGGCTCAGTGGTTAGCACTGCTGCCTCACAGCACCAGGGGCCCGGCTTTGAGTCCACCCTCGGGTGACTGTCTGTATGCAAACTGCACACTGCCCCCATGTCTGCGTGGGTTTCCTCTGGGTGCTCCAGTTTCCTCCCACAGTCAAAAGGTTAGGTGGACTGGCCATGTTAAATTGCCCATTGTGTCCAGGGATGTACAGGTTATCAGTGGGAAATGCAGGGTTACAAGGATGGGGTAGGGATGGTGCGTCTGGATGGGATGCTGTTTTGAGGGTCACTTTGGACTAAATGGGCCAAATGGCCTATTTCCACATTCTAGGGTTTCTATGATTCTACCTGTCAGAAGCAATATTCTGGAAGCTTGCACTGTCAGGACAGAAACCACAGACTTGGAAAAAACTAGGAAATGGGGTGTGACAACATGCTACCGATATAGCTGAGGGAGTTGATTGGCTTATAATGAAGTAGTAGACAGCCTACCCTCAGAAATGGGGACAGAATAGTTCAGGAAGGGAGCAGAAGAGTCAGAGATGGACTCAGGTGAGGATGAAACAGTGCTGGAAATTGTCAAGAGACTTATGGAGAGAGTTGCAAAAGGCTCTGATCAAGTCTAGAATGAGTGAGGGAGGGCAGTTTAGGACTTGAATAATGAATATTCAATGTATCTCACAAAATGTTAGTTTTTGCTAGGGTCCAGGCAGGTACCCATAGCAACACCTTCCACTGCAGAAGAAGTGAGTGGAGTTGAAGGTGGGGTCGTTCAGAGTGGGAACGAGCTCAGTCAGGAGGAGGAGGCTGATGCTCGATTTGGACTGGTTTAACCTCTGTTGGAAGAAGACACAGGGACACCTCACTGAAAACAAAAAATGTTGGAATCACAGCAGGTCAGGCAGCATCCAGAGAGAGAGCAAGCTAACGTTTCGAGTCTAGGGTGACTCTTCGCTAGCTCGGAGATGAAGCGTCGTCTATAATCAAAACATTGCTTTTTCTCCCACCAGGAATGCTTCCCGACCCGCTGTGATTTCCAGCATTTTTTGTTTTCAGTACAGATTCCGGCATCTGCAGTAATTTGCGCCTGTAGAGAGACCTCAAACAGTCATGATGGACAGTGAATTGTCAAGGGGTTGAATGTCCATGGTGAAGATGAATGGTTGCTGTATTCCTTCATTTAGGTTAAAGATTGTCTTGCTTTTAGTTTTTTGTCCCCGTTCTCCCCAGTTTCCTTAAGTGAGTGACATGTTATGGATTCAGTCTGATAGTGACCAGCCATGAGAATAGATCTTTGGATCTTCAACATCTTAAGTAGCAGAGCAAACCCTATCAAATGTGTTTAGTGCAGGGGTAGCTGTTGTGGTATTACCGGAGTATGTCAATTTCGCAGGTCCACTCTCATTTTACTGAAATCGCTGCTTATTCATTTTTATAAGGTGCAACCTAAACAGCATCATATATCTATTAACGTGATTTTGATTCTTTATCCTGCAGCAAGTGAAGAGATGGGGAGAAAGGTGAGTATCTAATCTAAATGTACGTATGAGTTTTGCTGTCAGCATCCAACAATGAGTGATTAATTCAATCCCATTTGAACATTATGTAAATTGTAAAAGAGTGGCGAAGGTAAACATTGGTCCTTTAGAGGATGAGAAGGCCAATTTAATAACTGGGAATGAGGAAATAGCCGAGACATTGAACAGTTATTTCGTGTCGGTCTTCACTATGGAAGACACAAATAACATGCCGAAAACTAATGGCAAAAAGGTTATAGCAGGTGAGGACCTAGAAAGTATCATCATCACTAAGGAGGCGGTGCTGGGCAAGCTAATGGGGCTAAAGGTAGACAAGTCTCCTGGCCTTGATGAAATGTATCCCAGGGTACTAAAAGAGGTGATGGGGGAAATAGCAAATGCACTAGTAATTATTTACCAAAATTCATTGGACTCTGGGGTGGTTCCCACAGATTGGAAAACAGCCAATGTGATGCCAATGTTTAAAAAAGGAAGTAGACAAAAAGCAGGTAACTATAGTCCAGTTAGCTTAACTTCGGTAGTGGGGAAAATGCTTGAATCTATCATTAAGGAAGAAATAGCAAGACATCTGGATATAAATTGTCCCATTGGGAACACCCAGCATGGGTTCATGAAGGGTAGGTCATGTTTAACTAATTTGGTGGAATTCTTTGAGGACATTACTTGAATGATCGACAATGGGGAACCTGTGGATGTGGTGTATCTGGATTTCCAGAAGGCATTTGAGTGCCACACCAAAGGCTGCTACATAAGATAAAGTTGCACGGTATTACAGGTAATGTATTGGCATGGATAGAGGATTGGTAGACCAGTAGAAAGCAAAGAGTAGGGGTAAATGGGTGTTTTTCTGGTTGGCGGTCAGTGGCTAGTGGTGTGCCTCAGGGATCAGTGTTGGGACCGCAATTGTTTACAATTTACATAGATGATTTGGAGTTGGGGACTAAGTGTGGTATGTCAAAATTTGCAGATGACACTAAGGTGAGTGGTAGAGCAAAGTGTGCAGAAGACACTGAAAGTCTGCAGAGGGATATAGATAGTCTAAGTGAGTAGGCAAAGGTCTGGCAGATGGAGAACAATGTTGATAAGTGTGAGGTCATCCATTTTGGTAGAAATAACAGCAAAATGGACTATGTTTTAAATGGTAAAAAATTGCAGCACGCTGCTGTGCAGAGAGACTTGGGTGTCCTTGTGCATGAATCGCTAAAAGTAGGATTGTAGCTGCAGCAGGTAATTAAAAAGGCAAATGGAATTTTGTCTGCCATTGCTCGAGGGATGGAGTTTAAAAACAGGGAGGCTATGCTGCAGCTGTATAGGGTCCTGGTGAGGCCACACCTGGAGTACTGTGTGCAGTTTTGGTCTCCTTACTTGAGAAGGGATATACTAGCACTGGAGGGGGTGCAGAGGAGATTCACTCGGTTGATTCCAGAGTTGAGAGGGTTGGATTATGAGGAAAGACTGAGTAGACTGGGATTATACTCATTGGAATTCAGAAGAATGAGGGGAGATCTTATAGAAACATATAAGATTATGAAGGGAATAGATAAGGTGGAGGCAGGGAGGTTGTTTCCGCTAGCAGGTGAAACTAGGACTCGAGGGCATCGCCTCAAAATAAAGGGAAGCAGATGTAGGACTGAGGTCAGGAGGAACTTCTTCACCCAAAGGGTTGTGAATCTGTGAAATTCCCTGCCCAGTGAAGTGGTTGAAGCTACCTCGCTGAATGTTTTTAAAGCAAGGCTAGATAAATTTTTGAACAGTAAAGGAATTAAGGGTTATGGTGAGTGGGCGGGTAAGTGGAGCTGAGTCTCAAAAAGATCACCCATGATCTTATTAAATGGCGGGGCAGGCTCGAGGGGCCAGATGGCCTACTCTTGCTCCTAGTTCTTATGTTTTTATGAACAGGTACCCGGCCAACGAGGAGGACAGAGAAGATGCCGAGAGCAGTGAAGATGAAGAAGATAACAATAAAAGCCAGGATTCCGAAGATGATGAAGCAGAAGGAAGTGAATGCTCAGCGGGAGAAGAAAAAGAGATCCATGCATTTTTGAGGAGGAAATACACAGGATTCCGTGGCCCATTACTCTACACAGTGTGGAAGCAGATGAAACAGATCATCTCTCCAGGTAGGAAACCCCACAGCTTTGTGTCCACACTCTGGAAAGTTAACTCTTCTCTGCTCCCAAACCCATCCATGCCTTTTGAAAGTGCTGTTCTGTTATTGGGTAGAGGTCACTGTTGGCAGTATCCACTGGGATCTCTCACTCAAAGGGCCATACTTTATGTGGGACCTGAGATGAAGTGATACAACAGTGTTAGGGACCAGAGCAGCATTTGATTTCAGTTTTACGCCTAGACTTTCAACAGAATTGGAAGTGGTCCGAAATCGAAAGTCCTTTCCCAGAACATGGCATTTATCACATTTGCAGGGGTCAGAAATGGAGTCTGTTCAAGATCCACATCTGTGTTCACAGTGGCTGCTGGACATTTACATTTGTGCCATTTTTCAGACCAGGTAAGGGCTGGTGCATACCTTACATTGGAATAGCCGGGGAATGCTTTTGAGCCCTAAGGTGCAACTTTGGAATCCTGGGACAATTTTCGACAGGGTGTAATGTGCTTAAGTCAAGGTAAAGCATCCACTGTTTGTAAGAAGTGAGACACAACGTTGGGAGAGATCAGGTGCCATTTTGGATTATTAAATATAGACAAGCTTTTCTTTTCTTTTATTCATTAATGGGATGAGGGTGTCGCTGGCTAGGCCGACATTTACTGCCCATCCCTAATCGCCCACAGGGCAATTAAGAGTCAATGATATTGCTGTGTGTCTGGAGTCACATTTAGGCCAGACTCGGTAAGTTTCCTTCCCTAAAGGACATTAGTGAACCAGATGGGTTTTTCCCAACAATCGGCAATGGATTTTTATGGTCATCATATACTCTTAATTCCAGATATTTATTGAATTCAATTTCCATCATCTGCCGTGGTCCCCAGAACATTATTTGGGTCTCTAAATTAACAGTCCAGTGATAATACCTCTAGGCCATCGCCTCTCCATATTAATGGTCATTTGGACAATAAACACTGCCATCTAACTATATATTATACCCAGTCTGTAATGCATCTGTACACATTGGAAAGCAGCAATGTACCTAACTACATGACTTAGTTTGTAATACATCTGTCCACTGAACATAGAGTCATATAGCACGGAAAAAAACCCTTTGATCCAACCAGTCTATGCTGAACGCAATCCCAAACTAAACTAGTCCCACCTGCCTGCACCTGACCCATATCCCTCCAAACCTTTCCTACTCATGCACTTATCCAAATGTCTTCTAAATGTTGTAATTGTACCCGCAACCAAAATTTCCTCAGGAAGTTCATTCCACACGCGAACCACCCTCTGTGTAAAAAATTTGCCCCTTTTGTAAACCTCTCTCCTTTCACCTTTAAAATGTACTCTCAGGTTTTGAAATCCCCCATCCTGGGGAAAAGACAACTACTGTTAACTCTGTCTATACTTCAGATTACTTTATAAACTTCTATAAGGTCACCTCTCAACTTCCTCTGCTCCAGAGAAAAATATCCCAGCGTTTATAACTCAAACCTTCATATTGGAGTGTGGTAATATATCTAACTATACACTGTACCCAGTCTGTATTACATCTGGCCCCTGTACATATTGGAGTGTAAATTAAACCGTATTTTCCCATCTACTTCTGTGCAGATTATTTGATATGATGTATTTTTTGTTTTTGCAGCCCCAGCCTCACTGACCCTGGACCCAAACACAGCACATCGTAACCTCATCCTGTCTGAGGACCTGACCAGTGTGAGACACAGTGACACGGAATTACAGCTTCCCGACAATCCAGAGAGATTTGACAGGGCTCCATGTGTTCTGGGGTCACAGGGATTCACAACAGGGGAACACTACTGGGAGGTGGAGGTGGGGGAGAAGGCCGAGTGGGACGTGGGTGTGACAAGAGAGTCTGCAAATAGGAAGGGAAAGATAACACTGGGACCTAGAAGTGGGTACTGGGCTGTGTGGCTAATAAATGGGGATGAGTACGAAGCCACTGAAAGCTCACTAGTCACCCTGACTCCGAGTGTGAAGCCTGGGACCATTGGAGTTTACCTGGACTATGAAGGAGGACAGGTGAGCTTTTACAATGCTGATGATATGTCTGTTCTCTACACGTTCACTGACACATTCACTGAGAAACTCTTTCCTTATTTCTGTCCAGGATTTTTCGAAGAGGGTAAAAATGATGCTCCTCTTAAACTGTGTCATTTCAAATGGTAGATTCCTAAACTGGTGGCTCAGAGATGTTCTGAGGTTAATATTAACTTTTCCTCACTGCTCTCCCCACACATAGTAAGAGAGAAAGGATTAGCAGATACTGGGGGGGACATAAAATGAAAAGCAATAAAACGTGACCCCAGCCTTCAGTGTATACATTTGTCTGGTGGTGTCTCATGGGTTTGGTCTATATCCCCTGCTTCACGGTACCTTTAGGAACCTGATTGAAACTCTGGCTGGGTGTTAGGCTGGAAACCCAGGAGTTAGGTGGGAACAGTTGGATCAAGCGGAAAGTGCTTTGCCAGCTCTGCTTTTTCAGCCAAGAGGGTCAGGAATTTAACCCTGGGAATGAGTCTGCATTTTCAGAAAAGGGAATGGATTTTGGGAATCTGAATCTTTCTTTTGTGGTGTTTGAGCAATTCTAAATCCTGCATCACTTGTGGGTGTTGTTCAGTTGTGATGTAAAATTCTCTTAATAGATATTTTTTCAGTTTTTTGCTGAAGTTTATTTCCAAGAGGAACCTTTGTGTTAAAAGGTAACTGTTAAATGACTTTCCTGTAGTTTTAGCTTTGAATTCCATCGCATCAAATCACCCGTAATTATAAGAACAATTATCAAACGACGCTCACCAGAGGCAGTGCAACAACAACAACAACAAAGAAATGAATTAATAAAGAGTTGGAGGTGGAAATAATGCACTGCAACACCCACCTCACTCTAATTACATTAAGGCTTAAGCTGGAGTTAAGGTGGACACTGCGTTGTCCCACTCAAAGAGACCTGGGCATGAACATAGCCCCAGAAGAGGGACAGAGCAGTTGGACATCACTAGCGCCTCTCCAGCCCACTGCCTGGACCTGTTGGTGGCTACTTTCTTGGAGTTTTAATAATTGGATTGAAATCAGCAGAAACAAATGAGTAAGCTCAGGCCACTTTTGTTGTGACTAACCCCTGTGTAAAAATTACTTCACACTGGCTCTGCTCTCAATGAGAATCATGAACCCTCTTGTAGGAGGGTTTTCCAATTTATTGCTGCTGAGATATCAATCAGCATCTTTAAAACATTGATCAATTGATTAAGAAACTGACTGCTTTCTCTTTCATTATTGTTGGAATTGGTTAATTGTTTAGTTTGTCAAATAAATGATTTGGTAATATTCAACATTAAACTGGTACGCAGCACTGACTGGTCCTGTATAGGTTTTCAAATTATTTGACAAAGCTTTAAAACTCAGACATACCAGTGACTGATTCACAGTCCAGCTCTGTTCTCAATAACATTCATTTGTATTCCAATCCCCCCACCCCAACACCAATATTTCCATGTCTCAGTGGAGAGAAAGAGACTCTTCCAGGTTGAACCACTGAACCTAGGTGGCCCAAATGGACAATAATCTGCCAAGATCAATCAAGAAGACCCATTGCAGTATGCTTGTTCCTGAAGCAGACTTACAATTCCTCCTGTCAGCCCATACAGAAATGAGCTAGGAATGGGTGAAATGAAGCCTGGAGGCGGGAAATTCAAGTGAACCTGTATAACATACTTGGGCACGATGGAGATTTGGAGGAATGTGGGAATCTTGCGAGATACGTCGGTTTATGGGGGATGCCTGATGACAGGTAAGTATAGAAGGTCCAATGCATTCCCATAGACCCCCAGCCGCTCCAAGGCCTCGCGCCCCATCTATACCGCTGCTGTGACCCATACCGCTTCCATCAGCCCATCACCCCTGTGACTCTTCCACACCCACTCTTCCTGTTATCACTGTGCAAATTTCATATTCTTTACCGAGGAATGACTGACCTTCAGCAGCCACAACCCACCTTCCTGTGATAGTAGGAACTGCAGATGCTGGAGAATCTGAGATAACAAGGTGTAGAACTGGATGAACACAGCAGGCCAAGCAGCATCAGAGGAGCAAGAAGGCTGACGTTTCGGGCCTAGACCCTTCTTCAGAAATGGAGGAGGGGAAGGGGGTTCTGAAATAAATAGGGAGAGAGGGGGAGGCAGATAGAAGATGGATAGAGGAGAAGATAGGTGGAGAGGAGACAGACAGGTCAAAGAGGCAGGGATGGAGCCAGTAAAGGTGAGTGTAGGAGGGGAGATAGGGAGGAGATAGGTCAGTCCAGGGAGGACGGATAGGTCAAGGGGGTGGGATGAGATTAGGGGGTTGGGGCTGGGGGGGGGGGTGGGGTTGGGGGGGGGGGGGGGGGATAGGTGGGAGGAAGGACAGGTTAGGGAGGCGGGGACAAGCTGGGCTGGTTTTGGGATGCGGTAGGGGGAGGGGAGATTTTGAAGCTTGTGAAGTCCACATTGATACCATTGGGCTGCAGGGTTCCCAAGCGGAATATGAGTTGCTGTTCGTGCAACCTTCAGGTAGCATCGTTATGGCACTGCAGGAGGCCCTGGATGGACATGTCGTCTGAGGAATGGGAGGGGGAGTTGAAATGGTTCGCAACTGGGAGGTGCAGTTGTTTAGTGCGAACCGAGCGTAGGTGTTCTGCAAAGTGGTCCCCAAGCCTCCACTTGGTTTCCCTGATGTAGAGGAGGCCACAACGGGAACAGCGGATGCAGTATACCACATTAGCAGATGTGCAGGTGAACATCTGCTTGATGTGGAAGGTCTTCTTGGGGCCTGGGATGGGGTGAGGGGGGAGGTGTAGGGGCAGGTGTAGCACTTCCTGCGGTTGCAGGGAAAAGTGCTGGGTGTGGTGGGGCTGCAGGGGAGTTTGGAGTGGACAAGGGAGTCCCAGAGAGAGTGGTCCCTCCGGAAAGCAGATAAGGGTGGGGAGGGAAAAATGTCTTTGGTGGTGGGGTCGGATTGCAGATGGCGGAAGTGTCGGAGGATGTTGCGTTGGATCCGGAGGTTGGTGGGGTGGTACGTGAGGATGAGAGGGATTCTGTTTTGGTTGTTATTGCGGGGACAGGGTGTGAGGGATGAGTTGCGGGAAATGTGGGAGACACTGAGGGGGAGGGGGGGAAGTTGCGATCCTTGAGAAAAGAGGACATCTGGGATGTCCGGGAGTGGAATGCCTCATCCTGGGAGCAGATGCGGCTGAGGCGAAGACCGGCAGATGGAGCAGGTTAAATCTTCAGTCAGGGATAAATTCGGTTTACAGGCGGCCATCTCGTTTGCTGTAACTCACTTTACATTCGTTTTCATTTCTCAAGTTTCACTGTCAAATCTTACTGCCCGATCCATGCTCTCCAAAGGGTCAGTGGTCCCGAGCAAAATCATTGGTCAAGACTCAATTTAGTTTCCTTGCTTGTCAATTACACGGCGCAAAGACATGAAATAGACATGTCCACAGTCACCGATTTGGCCTACCAACCTCTGGTTACATACCCCGAGTCACTGTCACAGGAAGAACTTCATCTTTAAACACCATATCACAGGGACAGTCAATGTGTGTATATCAGAATTACAGCGCAGATATCACAGGGATTGTCACTGTGTGAAACCAGAATGACAGCACTGCTATCATAGGGTCAGTGTGAATTTTGACTGACTGC
>NC_063366.1:6412444-6421372 GCF_021869965.1 Rhincodon typus
GCACTATCCACAACTCCACCGACTTTGGTGTCATCCGCAAATTTACTAACCCATCCTTCTACGCCCTCATCCAGGTCATTTATAAAAATGACAAACAGCAGTGGCCCCAAAACAGATCCTTGAGGTACACCACTAGTAACTGGACTCCAGGATGAACATTTCCCATCAACCACCACCCTCTGTCTTCTTACAGCTAGCCAATTTCTGATCCAAACCGCTAAATCACCCTCAATCCCATGCCTCCGTAGTATTTTTTAAAATATAATTTGGGAAGAAACAGCGGAGAATGGGAAACAAAAACAGAAATTGCTGGAAAAGCTTGGCAGCATCTGTGAAGAGAAATCAGAGTTAACGTTTCGGGTCTGGTGACCCTTCCTGTTCTTTTAGCTGCTTCAATGATCTCCCATCCAGGGTAAGGTCAGAAGTGGGGATGTTCGCCAATGCTTGCTCAATGTTCAGCGCCATTCACGACTCCTCAGATGCTGAAGCAGTCATGTTCAAATATAACATACCCTACACACGTAGAATGGCTACATGAGCAGATCAGGGGCTAGAATATTGGCGGCGAGTAACACACCTCCTGACTCCCCAAAGCCTGTCCACCATCTTCAAGGCACAAGTCAGGAGTGTGATGGAATGCTCCCCACTTGCCTGGATGACTGCAGCTGCAACAGCATCCAAGAGGCTTGACACCATCCAGACAAAGCAGTCCATTTAATTGGCACCACATCCACAAACATCTGGTCCCTCTACCACCAATGCTCAGTAGCAGCAGTGTGCCTTATCTACAAGATGCACCACAGAAATTTACCAATGATCCTCAGACAGCACCTTCCAAACATCTGGAAGGACAAAAGCTTCAGATACATGGAAACACCTCTACCTGCAAGTTCCCCTCTAAGCCGCTCCCCATCGTGACTTGGAAATATATCACTGTTTCTTCTTTGTCATTGGATCAAAATCCTGGAATTCCCTCCCTAATGGCAGCACATGGGATGCAGCGGTTCAAAAAGACAGCTCTCCAACACCTTCTTAAAGGGCAACTAGGAATGGGTAATAAATGCTGGCCCAGCCAGAGACACCCACATCCCATGTGTGAATAAAAACAGTTTTTTCAAACATTGTAATCTCAGGATTGCTGCCAGAACCATTAGAAATAATAGTGAATATAGAAATTGCTGGATATCGTAGATTAATGTATTGCTGGAGAGAAGATGGAGGGTTTTGGATTTTCCAAATGTTATAACCAATTTGCTCAGGCTGGAAACTGTACAGTCCAGCTGGGCTTTAACTGAAGAGAACTGGTTTAGATGTTCTTGTAATACTGTTATCTCATGCAATTGGAAGGATTTAAACTAACAGCACAGGCTTGCAAATCAGGAAGTTTTAGGGAGGAAAAGCAAGAGGCAAAAAGAATAGGAAAAGAGACAGAAAACAATTGAAAAAGAATTAGTAACATATGCAGTGGGATCAGAGTAAGAGAAAATGCCATAAGGCCAAAATTCGGTTTACTGTGTATGCATGGAATGTGGTATTTAAAGTGAGTTGCAGGCACACATAGCCACACAGGGGAATATGATTTGATTTATTGTTGTCACATGTACATAGGTACAGTGGAAAGTTTTGTTTTGCAAGCAGATCATACCAAACAAAGTCCATCAGGGTGATAAAACAGAGCAAAGAGTACAAAGTTACGGCTGCAGAGAAGGTGCACAGAAAGTGAAATCAACATTAAATTTGAAATTTGACAGGTCAATTCAGAAATCTAATAACAGCGAGGAAGAAGCTGTTCTGCAAACTGTTGGTACATGTGTTTAAGCTTTTGTACCTTCTGCCCAATGGAAGAGGTTGGAAGAGATTATAAATAGGGTGGGAGGGTTCTTTAATGATGTTGGTTGCTTTCCCAAGTCAGCAAGAAGTGTAGATGGAGTCAATGCATGGAAGGTTGGCTTGTGTGATGGACTGGTTCACAACTCTCTGTAGTTTCTTATGGCCCTGGGGAGAGCAGTTGCCCTACCAAGCTATCATGCATCCGGATAGCACGCATACTATGGTGCGCCTATAAAATATGGTAAGAGTATTGGTAAGAATATGATGTTGTGGTGATAACATAAATAGGGCTGTAATAATGGAGAACTCAAGGCATTCAGGAACATTGTGGCGAGTGGTTGCTTTTGGCCTGGAGGAGTTTATGGTGTGTTTCTCCAATGGTCAACATGAGGATTATTGTTTATCTTAATATATTATTAAAACATTAGACATACATGCAACCATTTCAAAACTTGACAATGACACAAACCTTGGCGATATTGTGAATTGTGAGGAGATGTATTGATTGATTTGATTTATTGTCACGTGTACCTAAGTACAGTGAAAAGCTTTGTTTGTGAGCAGTACAGGCAGATCATAGTAAGGCAAGTACATACAGATCATAGGGTGAAAAACAAACGTAGACCGAGGCATACAGATTACATCGAACAGAGCCTGCACGAGGCAAGATACACATTAGCAAGAGCAGCATTATTTGAAATTAGACAGCCCAATCATCATTCTAATAACGGCTGGGAGGAAGCTGTTCTTGAACCTGCTGGTGCATGTATTCAAGCTTTTCTACCTTCTGTCTGATGGAAGAGGTTGTAGGAGAGCATTACCGGGGGTGAGCTGGATCTTTGACGATATTGGCAGCCGTTCTGCAGCAACGAGCCGTGCAAATAGAATCCACGGGTGGCAGATTGACTTCTGTGATAGTAGGAACTGCAGATGCTGGAGAATCCGAGACAACAAGGTGCAGGGCTGGATGAACACAGCAGGCCAAGCAGCATCATAGGAGCAGAAAGGCTGACGTTTCGGGCCTAGACCCTTCATCAGAAAAGGGGGAGGGGAAGGGGGTTCTGAAATAAATAGGGAGAGAGTGGGAGGCGGCTAGAAGATGGATAGAGGAGAAGATAGGTGGAGAGGAAACAAACAGGTCGAAGAGGCAGGGATGGAGCCAGTAAAGGTGAGTGTGGGTGGGGAGTTAGGAAGGGGATAGGTCAGTCCAGGGAGGACGGACAAGTCAAGGGGGCGGGATGAGGTTAGTCGGTAGGAGATGGGGGTGCGGCTTGAGGTGGGAGGAGGGGATAGGTGGGAGGAAGAACAGGTTAGGGAGGCGGGGACGAGCTGGACTGGTTTTGGGATGCGGTAGGGAGAGGGGAGATTTTGAAGCTGATCAATCGCCTCAACCTCTCCACCCCTCTCACCCACTCCAACCTCTCCCCCGCAGAACGTGCAGCCCTCCGCTCCCTCCACTCCAATCCCAACCTCACCATAAAACCCGTGGACAAGGGAGGCACAGTTGTAGTACGGCGCACTGACCTCTACATCGCCGAGGCCAGATGCCAACTCTCCGACACCTCCTCCTACTGCCCCCTTGAACATGACGCCACCCCTGAGCACCAAACCATCATCTCCCAAACCATCCACAACCTCATCACCTCAGGTGACCTCCCACCCACAGCCTCCAACCTCATCGTTCCCCAACCCCACACTGCCTGCCTTTATCTCCTTCCCAAAATCCACAAACCTGAATGCCCTGGTCAACCCATTGTCTCCGCCTGCTCCTGCCCCATCGAACTGATCTCCAACTATCTGGACTCCATTTTCTCCCCCTTGGTCCAGGAACTCCCTACCTATGTCCGTGACACCACCCACGCCCTCCACCTCCTCCAGAACTTCCAATTCCCCGGTCCCCAACACCTCATCTTTACCATGGACGTCCAGTCCCTCTACACCTGCATTCCCCATGCAGATGGCCTAAAGGCCCTCCGCTTCTTCCTGTCCTGCAGGCCTGACCAGTCCCCCTCCACTGACACCCTCATCCGCTTAGCCGAACTCGTCCTCACCCTCAACAACTTCTCTTTCAATTCCTCCCACTTCCTACAGACAAACGGGGTGGCCATGGGTACCCGCATGGGCCCAAGCTACGCCTGCCTCTTTGTAGGTTACGTGGAACAATCCCTCTTCCGTACCTACATCGGCCCTAAACCCCACCTCTTCCTCGCCTACATTGATGACTGTATCGGCGCCGCCTCGTGCTCCCACGAGGAGCTCGAACAGTTCATCCACTTCACCAACACCTTCCACCCCAACCTTAAGTTTACCTGGACCATCTCGAATACCTCTCTCCCCTTCCTGGACCTCTCTGTCTCCATATTGGGCAACCACCTAGAAACCGATATTTATTTCAAGCCCACTGACTCCCACAGCTACCGAGAATACTCCTCCTCCCACCCACCTTCCTGCAAAAATGCTATCCCCTATTCCCAATTCCTTCGCCTCCGCCGCATCTGCTCCCAGGATGAGGCATTCCACTCCCGTACATCTCAGTTGTCCTCGTTTTTCAAGGACCGTAACTTCCCCCCCTCAGTGGTCAAGAACGCCCTCAACCGTGTCTCCCACATCTCCCGCAACTCATCCCTCACACCCCGTCCACGCAATAAGAACCAAAAAAGAATCCCCCTTGTCCTCACGTACCACCCCATCAACCTCCGGATCCAACGCATCATCCTCCGACACTTCCGCCATCTACAATCCAACCCCACCACCAAAGACATCTTTCCCTCCCCACCCTTATCTGCTTTCCGGAGGGACCACTCTCTCCGTGACTCCCTTGTCCACTCCACACTCCCGTCCAGCCCCACCACACCCAGCACTTTTCCCTGCAACCGCAGGAAGTGCTACACTTGCCCCCATACCTCCTCCCTCACCCCCATCCCAGGCCCCAAGAAGACTTTCCACATCAAACAGATGTTCACCTGCACATCTGCCAATGTGGTATACTGCATCCGCTGTACCCGGTGTGGCTACCTCTACATCGGGGAAACCAAGCGGAGGCTCGGGGACCACTTTGCAGAACACCTACGCTCGGTTCGCAATAAACAACTGCACCTCCCAGTCGCAAACCATTTCAACTCCCCCTCCCATTCCTCAGACGACTTGTCCATCCTGGGCCTCCTGCAGTGCCACAACGATGTCACCCGAAGGTTGCAGGAACAGCAACTCATATTCCGCTTGGGAACCCTGCAGCCTAATGGTATCAATGTGGATTTCACAAGCTTCAAAATCTCCCCTCCCCCTACCGCATCCCAAAACCAGTCCAGCTCGTCCCCGCCTCCCTAACCTGTTCTTCCTCCCACCTATCCCCTCCTCCCACCTCAAGCCGCACCCCCATCTCCTACCTACTAACCTCATCCCGCCCCCTTGACCTGTCCGTCCTCCCTGGACTGACCTATCCCCTCCCTAACACCCCACCTACACTCACCTTTTCTGGCTCCATCCCCGCCTCTTCGACCTGTTTGTTTCCTCTCCAACTATCCTCTCCTCTATCCATCTTCTATCCGCCTCCCCCTCTCTTCCTATTTATTTCAGAACCCCGTTCCCCTCCCCCTTTTCTGATGAAGGGTCTCGGCCTGAAACGTCAGCCTTTCTGCTACCAGATTGACTTCTGTGATGGTCTGGGCTGTGCACACAACCGTCTGTAAGTTCTGGGCAGGCCAGTTGCCATATCAGGCCATTACGTACCCAATCATAAACTTCGGGTGGACAAAGACAATATAGAAATCATGGGCAGTGGCAGATAGAATTCTATGTTGAGAAGAGTAAAGCAATGAATTTTTATCAGAAAAACAAGGAGAAACAACATGTTCAGCCATGATTCTCAAGGAGAGACTTGAGGGCATACATTTTCATTATTCATTCACAGTGTGTGGCATGGGAGCAACACTGACCCATTTACTGCCCAACCTTGAATGTCATTGGGTGGCTATGAGTCAACCACATTGCTGTGGGTCTGGAGTAATGCAGGTCAAACTGGGTAAGGATGTCAGCTTTCCCTCTCTAAAGTTGAAGACCATCTACGATGGTGAGATTTGAGACCAGCATCCCAAGTCATTAGCCCAGCCCTCTGGATTGCCAGTCCAGGAACATTACCACAATCTGTCACCTCTCCCATTTGAACATATCAGTGCAGGCGGTAGGCTAGTGGCGTTATCGCTACACCATTAATCCAGAAAATCTGTTCTGGGGACCCGGCTTCTGAATTCCACCATGGCAGATGGTGGAATTTGAATTCAACAGAAAAATACTGGAGTTTAGAATCTGCTGATGACCAATATCGATGTTTGGAAAAACCCATCGGGTTCACTCATGTCCTTTACAGAAGGAAACCTGCCATCCTCACCTGGTCTAGCCTATAAGTGACTCACAAACTCCAGACTCACAGCGATGTGGTTGACTCTCAACTGCCTTCTGCACAATCAGGGATGGGCAATGAATGCAGGCCAAACCAGCAATGCCCACATCGAGTCATAGAGTCCCTATACACCTGCATTCCCCATGCAGATGGCCTAAAGGCCCTCCGCTTCTTCCTGTCCCGCAGGCCCGACCAGTCCCCCTCCACTGACACCCTCATCCGCTTTGCCGAACTCGTCCTCACCCTCAACAACTTCTCTTTCAATTCCTCCCAGTTCCTACAGACAAAGGGGGTGGCCATGGGTACCCGCATGGGCCCAAGCCATGCCTGCCTCTTTGTAGGATACGTGGAACAAACCCTCTTCCAAAGCTACACTGGCCCTATCCCCCACCTCTTCCTCCATTACATTGATGACTGTATCAGCGCCGCCTCGTGCTCCCACGAGGAGCTCAAACAGTTCATCCGCTTCACTAACACCTTCCACCCCAACCTTAAGTTCACCTGGACCATCTCTGATACCTCTCTCTCTCCTTCCTGGACCTATCTGTCTCCATCTCTGGCATCCACCTGGAAACTGATATCCATTTCAAACCTACCAACTCCCACAACTACCTAGAATACACCTCCTCTCACCCACCTTCCTGCAAAAAGGCCATCCCCTATTCCCAATTCCTTCACCTCCGACGCATCTGCTCCCGAGATGAGGCATTCCACTCCCGGACATCCCAGATGCCCTCTTTTTTCAAGGACCGCAACTTCCCCTCCACAGTGGTCGAAAATGCCCTAGACCGTGTCTCCCGCATTTCCCGCAACTCATCCCTCACACCCCCTACCCGCAATAACAACCAAAACAGAATCCCCCTCGTCCTCACGTACCACCCCACCAACCTCTGAATTCAACGCATCATCCTCCGACATTTCCGCCATCTGCAATCTGACCCCACTACCAAAGACATTTTTCCCTCCCCACCCTTATCTGCTTTCCGGAGGGACCACTCTCTCCATGACTCCCTTGTCCGCTCCACACTCCCCTCCAGCCCCACCACACCCGGCACTTTTCCCTGCAACCGAAGCAAGTGCTACACCTGCCCCTACACCTCCCCCCTCACCCCCATCCCAGGCCCTAAGAAGACCTTCCACATCAAACAGATGTTCACCTGCACATCTGCTAATGTGGTATACTGTATCCGCTGTTCCCGTTGTGGCCTCCTCTACATCAGGGAAACCAAGCGGAGGCTTGGGGACCGCTTTGCAGAACACCTACGCTCGGTTCGCAATAAACAACTGCACCTCCCAGTCGCGAACCATTTCAACTCCCCCTCCCACTCCTTGGACGACATGTCCATCCTGGGTCTCCTGCATTGCCACAATGACACCACCCGAAAGCTGCAGGAACAGCATCTCATATTTCGCTTGGGAACCCTGCAGCCCAAGGGTATAAATGTGGACTTCACAAGCTTCAAAATCTCCCCTCCCCTGACCACATCCCAAAACCAGCCCAGCTAATCCCCGCCTCCCTAACCATTCCTCCCACCTCAAGCCCCACCCCCATCTCCTACCCACTAACCTCATCCCGCCTCCTTGACCTGTCCGTCCTCCCTGGACCGACCTATCCCTCCCTAACTCCCCACCTACACTTACCTTTACTGGTTCCATCCCTGCCTCTTTGACCTGTCTGTCTCCTCTCCACCTATTTTCTCCTTTATCCATCTTCTATCCGTCTCCCCCTCTCTCCCTATTTATTTCAGAATCCCCTTCCCCTCTCCTATTTCTGAAGAAGGGTCTCGACCCGAAATGTCAGCTTTCCTGCTCCTCTGATGCTACTTGGCCTTCTGTGTTCATCCAGGTCTACACCGTGTTATCTCAGATTCTCCAGCATCGGCAGTTCCTACTATCTGAGTCATAGAGTCATTTGGTTTAATTTAGATAAATGTGAGTAGCTGCACTTTGGAAAGGCAAATCAGGGCAGGACTTATATTCTTAATGGTAATGTCCTGGGGAGTGTTGCTGAACAAAGAGACCTTGGAGTGAAGGTTCATAGTTCCTTGAAAGTCGAGTCGCAGGTAGACAGGATAGTGAAGAGTGTGTTTGGTATGCTTGCCTTTATTGGTCAGTGCATTGAGTTGGGAGGTGATGTTGCGTCTGTACAGGACATTGAGTAGGCCACTATTGAAATACTGCATGTAGTTCTGGGTTCCCTGGCAGAGAAAGGATGTTGTGAAACTTGAAAGGGTTCAAAAAAGATTTACAAGGATATTGCCAGGGTTGGAGGGTTTGAGCTATATTGAGAGGCTGAATAGATTGGGGCTATTTTCCCTGAAGCGTCGGAGGCTGAGGGGTGACCTTATAGAGGTTCATAAAATGAGGAGGGGCATGGATAGGGTAAATAGGCAAGGTCTTTTCCCTGGGGTGAGGGGCGTCCAAAACTAGAGGGCATAGGTTTAAGATGAGAGGGGAAAGATTTAAAAGTGATCTAAGGGGCAACTTTTTCACGGAGAAGGGTGGTGCATGTATGGAATAAGCTGCCAGAGGAAGTGGTGGAGGCTGGTACAATAACAACGTTTAAAAGGCATGTGGATAGGTACATGTATAAGAAGTGTTCAGAGGGATATGTGCCCAATGGTGTCAAACAAGACTAGATTTATTTAGGATATTTGGTTGGCACGGAGAGCTTTCTAACAAGCACCAGGACATTGCTT
>NC_063366.1:6421382-6452800 GCF_021869965.1 Rhincodon typus
CTCCTCCAACTGGTCAGGGGGCCAACTATGACTACGGTAGTGATGACTGGCGGAGTATTTCTTTTTTTTCCTTTGGTTTTTCCCTTTAGTTCGTGTACGTACCCCCAGGGTAATCCGGGATGGCTAGGATGACCGGGTAGGTGAAAGTGTGTTTTTTTTTGTATTTTCTACGAATAAAGTATATTTTTCTAAAAAAAAAAAAAAAAAAATTTGGTTGGCACGGATGAGTCGGACCAAAGGGTATATTTCTGTGCTGTATATCTCTATGACTCCAGATGTACAGCTTGGAAACAGACACTTTGGTCCAACTTGTCCATGCTGACCCGACATCCTAAATTAATCTACTCTATTTGCTACCATTGGGCACATATCCCTCTAAATACTTCCTATTCATGTACCCATCCATATGCCTTTTAAATGTTGTTATTGTACCAGCCTCCACCACTTCGTCTGGCAGCTTATTCCATATATGCACCATCTTCTGCATGAAAAAGTTGCCTCTTAGTCACTTTTAAATCTCACCTTAAACCTGTCTCCTTTAGTTTTGGACTCCTCTACACTGGGACAAGACCTTGGCTGTTCAACCTATCCATTTTTCCCCATGATTTAAAATCTTCTATAAAGTCACCCCTCAGACTCTGATGCTCCAATGAAAATAGCCCCAGCCTATTCAGCTTCCCCATTGCTCAAAACCTCCAACCCTGGCAACATCCTTGTAAATCTTTTCTGGACCCTTTCAAGTTCATCTTTCCTACAGCTGGGAGACAAGAATTGAATGCAGTATTCCAAAAATGTCCTAACCAATATCCTGTACAGGAACAACATGACCTTCCAACTCCTATACTCAATGCACTGACCAATAAAGGCAAGTGTACCAAATGCCTTCTTCACTATTCTGTCTACCTGCGACTCCACTTTCAAGGAACTATGAACCTGCACTCTGAGGTCTCTTTATTTGGCAACGTTCCCAAGGACCTTACCATTAAGTGTATACATCCTGATTTGTCTTACCGAAATGCAATGCCTCACATTTATCTAAATTAAACTCCATCTGCCAGTCCTTGGCTCATTCACCATCTGATCTGAGGTAACTTTCTTGGCTATCCATTACACCACCAATATTGGTGTCATCTGCAAACCTACTAACCAAACCTCCAAATATTCACATCCAAATTACTGACATGATAAAAATGACAAAAAGCAGTGGACCCAGCACCAAGCCTTGTGGCACACCACTGGTCACAGGCCTCCAGTCTGAAAAGCAACCCTCCACCACCTCCCTCTGTCTCCTACCTTCAAGCCAATTTTGTATATGGTTAGTTCTTCCTCTTTTCCATGTGATCTAACCTTCCTAACCAGTCTACTATGCGGAATCTAATGAAGTCTGTATAAACCACGTCCATTGCCCTGCTCTCAACAATCCTCTTTGCCACTTTCTCAAAAAACTCAATCAAGTTAGTGAAACACGATTTCCCACACACAAAGCCATGTTGACTATCCCTAATCAGTCCTTGCCTTTACAAATACATATAAATCCTATTCCTCAGAATCCCCTCCAACACCCTTCCTACCACTGATGTCAGGCTCACTGATCTATTATTCCCTGGCTTTTCCTAACTACCTTAAATAATGGCACCACATTAGCCAATCTCCAGTCTTCAGGCACCTCACCTATGGTTATCAATGATACAGATATCTCAGCAAGGGGCCCAATCACATCCCTAGCCTCCCACAAAGTTCTGGGTACACCTGATCAGCTCCCAGGGATTTAACCACCATTATAAGTTTTAAGACGTCCAGCACCTCCTCTTCTGTAATATGCCCCAAGTTTTCTTTCTTCCATATCCTTCTCCACAGTAAACACTGATGCAAAATATTATTTTAGTATCGCACCCATCTCCTGCAGTTCCACACATAGGCAGCCTTTTGATCTTTAAGGGGCCCTATTCTTTCCCCAGTTACTCTTTTGTCATTCATGTATTTGCAGAATCCCTTTGGATTCTTCTTGACCCTATTTGCCAAAGCTATATGTCATGTCCGCTTTTTGCCCTCCTGAGTATACTCCTACTGCTGTTGTACTCTTCTGGAGATTCACTCAATCCCTGCTGTCTATACCTGACATATGCTTCCTTTGTTTTGACCACAACCTCAATTTCTCTAGTCGTCCAGTATCCCCTACAACTACCAACCGTACCCTTCACCCTTACAAGAACATACTGTCTCTGGAGACAACAAAGTGTGGAGCTGGAGGAACACAGCAGGCCAGGCAGCATCAGAGGAACAGGAAAGCTGACATTTCAGGTCAGGAGGCTTGAGTCGGTGGGTTTGAAATAAATGTCAGTTACAAGAGATGGAAACCGAGAAGTCCAGGAAGGGGTGGAGGTACCGGAGATGATCCAGGTGAATTTCAGGTTGGGGTGAAAGGTGTTAGTAAAGTTGACGAACAGTTCATGCTCCTTGTGGGAGCACGAGGCGGCGCCGATACAGTCATCGATGTAGCGGAGGAAGAGGTGGGGGATGGGGCCAGTGTAGGTACGGAAGAGGGACTGTTCCATGTATCCTACGGAGAGGCGGGCATAGCTTGGGCCCATGCGGTTGCCCATGGCCACCCCTTAGTTTGTAGGAAGTGGAAGGAGTTGAAGGAGAAGTTGTTAAGGGTGAGGATGAGGTCAGTTAAGCGGATGAGGGTGTTAGTGGAGGGGGACTGGTTGGGCCTGCGGGACAGGAAGAGGTGTAGGGCTTTTAGGCCATCCGCGTAGGGGACCTCACTGACCAATCCCGACCATTGCCTACCTGCACTCACCTATTACCATCCCACCTACCTTCCCCAGCCCCAACCCCTCCTCTCTCTATTTATTTGAGCTCCCCTCCACCTCCAAATTTCTGAAGAAGGGTCCTGACCCGAAATGTCAGCTTTCCTGTTGCTCTGATGCTGCCTGGCCTGCTGTGTTATTCAAGCTCCTCACTGTGTTATCTCTGACTCCAGCATCTGCAGTTCTTGCTATCATACTGTCTCTGGGCTCTTGTTTATCTCATTTTTGAAGGTTTCTCATTTTCCAGCCACCTCTTTACTTCAGAATAACTGCGTTCAATCAACTTTTGAAAGTTCTTCCCTAATACTGTCAAAATTTGCCTTTGTCCAATTTAGAATTTTAATTTTTAGATCGGGTTTATCCTTTTCTATCACTATTTCAAAACTCCTATTTCAAAAATTATGGTCACTGGCCCCAAAGTGTTCCCCCACTGACACCTCAGTCACTTGCCCTGCCTTATTTCCCAAGAGTAGATCAAGTTTTGCTCCTTCTCTAGTCAGTACGTCCACATATTGAATGAGACAACTTTCTTGGAAGACAACTTTCTTGTACACACTTAACAAATTCCTCTTTATCCATGCCCTTAACAGTATGGCAGTCCCAGTCTATGTTTGGAAAGTTAAAATTCCCTGCAATTACTCTATTATTCGTACAGATAACGGAAATCTCCTTACAAACTTGTTTCTCAATTTCCCTCTGACTATGGGGGTGTTCGCAGTACACTCCCAATAAGGTGATCAACCCTTTCTTATTTCTTAGTTCCACCCAAACACACACACACACACACACACACACCATAGCATCTATACCCCGGAATATTAAGCTGCCAGTTCTGTCCATCCTTGGAACATGTCTCTGCAATCATTATGATATCCCAGTCCCACGATCCCAATTATTCCCTGAGTTCATCTGCCTGATCTGTGAGGCCTCTTGCATTGAAATGAATGCAGTTTAACGTTCTCTACTTTGCTCCTGTCTGCCTTGACTTTGACTTGCTCCTTTTCCCAACTTTACCAGCCTCAGACTGATCTCTTTTCTCACTGTCTATCATGGTCCTACCCCTCGCACCCCACTAATTTAAATCCTCCCATGTAGCTCTAGCAAGTCCCCCCCACCTGTATATTAGTCTCCTTCCAATTTAGGTGCAATCACGAGGAGGGGAATGCAGTTAATAAAGTAGCCAGTGGCAGAGGGGAAGTTCAATTGGGGCATTCACAAGGACATTGATTGTTTATTTAAACAGAAACAATATCAGGGTTATGGGGAAAGACAGGAGACACAATTCTCATTCAGTGTGCCGATGGGCCGAAGGGCCTCCTTCTGCACTGTAACGAATCTGTTATTCCCTACACATTAAACAAATTAAAATGACTCTCATCCCACACGCACACATACATAAGCCACAGTATCTGACCATGTCCCTCACACTGAGCACCAGCAATCGCGCTCTGGGTGCTCAGCTGATCTGCAAGAATCCTGTAATTGGATTCAAGACAGGGATCTGATTGCAAATAGGGATTTGGTGATCCAGACAATGGAGCAAGCGGATCCAGCCCTTCACACCTGCAATCCTAGAAATTGGTGGCAGACAGTGTAGGTTTTCTAAGATTACAAAGGGATCTTGATCAAATGGGTCAATGGGCTGACAAATGGAAGATGGAGCACAATCTGGATAAATGTGAGGTATTACATTTTGGTACAACAATCAAGAGCAGGACTTATACAATTATTACAGAGATAGTAGGAACTGCCGATGCTGGAGAATCTGAGATAACAAGGTGTAGAGCTGGATGAACGCAGCAGGCCAGGCAGCATCAGAGGAGCAGGAAAGCTGACGTTTCAGGTCTGGACCCTTCTTCAGAAATGGGGGAATGGAAGGGGACTCTGAAATAAATAGAGGGAGGCGGGGAGGCTATGATGGAAGATGGATAAAGGAGCAGATGGGTGGAGAGAAGATGGACAGGTCAAGGAGGTGGGGATGGAGCCAGTAAAGGTGAGTGGAGGTGGGGAGTTGGGATGGGGGTTGGTCAGTCGAGGGAAGACAGACAGCTCAAGGAGGCAGGGATGAGGCTGGTAGGTAGGAGGTGGGGTGGGGTGTTGGTCAGTGAGTTGGGAGGAGCGGATAGGTGGGAGAAAAGATGGACAGGTCAAGGAGGCGGGGATGAGCTGGGCTGGTTTTTGGGATGAAGTGAGGGGTGGGGAGATTTTGAAGCTTGTGAAGTCCACATTGAGACCATTGGGCTGCAGGTTTCCCAAGTGAAATATGAGGTGCTGTTCCTGCAGCCTTCGGGTGGCATCGTTGTGGCACTGGAGGCGGCCCAGGATGGACATGTCGTCCAAGGAGTGGGAGGGGGAGTTCCATCATCGCCTCCCCCCCGCCTCTCTATTTATTTCAGAGTCCCCTTTCCCTCCCCCATTTCTGAAGAAGGGTCCAGACCCGAAACGTCAGTTTTCCTGCTCCTCTGATGCTGCCTGGCCTGTGTGTTCATCCAGCTCTACACCTTGTTATACAATTAATAGTAGGGTCCTGGGTAGTGTTATCGAACAGAGGGACCTCGGGGTGCAGGTACATAAGTCTTTGAAGTTTGCGTCACATATACACAGGGTGGTTAAAAAGGCATTTGGCACGCTAGTCATCATTGCTCAGTCCTACAAGTATAGGAGTTGGGAAGTCATGTTGTGGTTATACAGGACATTGGTTAGGCCTTTTCTGGAATACTGTGTCCAGTTCTGGTCGCCCCGTTATAGGAAGGTTATTAGCAAGCTGGAGAGGGTTTGGAAAAGATTTGCCAGGATATTGTCGGATATGGAAAGTTTGAGAAAGGCTGGACAGGCTGGGACTTTTTCATTGGAGGTTGAGAGGTGACCTGATAGAAATGTATAAAATAATGAGCGGTATAGATAGAGTTAATGGTAGTCGTCTTTTGCCCAGGATGGGGGATTTCAAGACCGGGGGCACATTTTTAAGGTGAGAGGAGAGAGATTTTTAAAAAAGACATGGGGGGCATTTTTTTTACACAGAGGCTGGTTTGCTTATTGAATGAACTTCCCGAGGAAGTGGTGGATGCGGGTACAATTACAATGTTTAAAAGATATTTGGTAAGTACATAAATAGGAAAGGTTTGGAGGGATATGGGCCAGGAGCAGGCAGATAGAACTAGTTTGGTTTGGGATTATGCTCGGCCTGGACTGGTTGGACCGAAGGGTCTGTTTTCGTGCTGTATGACTCGATGACTCCATACAAACAGGAGTCACTGTTCTCTCTCTCTCTCTCTCGCTCCCTTACCTTGAGCTTTTTCACTGCATCTGCCACAGGCGGGAAGCTGTGGCCTGAATGAGCGGGTGAATCTCGACAAATGACACAGATCAGAGCCTGGTCGTCCTCGCAGAACAGTTTCAGCTTCTCGTCGTGTTCCCAACAGCGGGAACCCCTCTCATCCTCCAGACCCGGGTTCAACTGCAGTTTCCGAGCTTTCTCACAGAGATTAGCCAGTACCCTGGCCTTCTTATAACTATTCTGCTGGGAAACTACGCGACATTCCGGGCAGGACACCACTTGCCCCTGGTTTTCCCAGCACTTCTGGATGCAGGATTTACAAAAGATGTGCCCGCAGCCCGATTGCACCGGCTCCACAAACAGAGACAGGCAGATGGAGCAAGTTAAATCCTCAGTCGAGATTAAAACATGTTTGGCAGCGTCCATATTGCCTGTACACTTGTCTTGTTGACGCACTTTCATTTCACTTTCGTTTCCTCATCAACTACAGTTCAAATTGCAATGAGCCAAAACCTAGATTCTTTTTCACAACTGAAACGTGCGCAGTTGAAAATCGTCATCTGATGGGAGCAGATGATAATTTGCTCCTGAGCTACTGACAGCTAAATACTAAAATATTTGCATTTATATACAGACTTTCACGATTACTGAATATGTCCAAGGTCCTTTAAGATTTTTGCAAAGATTTGTACCTCAGATTGTGGTGAGGTGGTTGACTTGCTCGCCGAACTGGCTTGTTTTTGTTCAGACGTTTCATCACTATGATAGGTAACATCATCTGGGAGGCCTCTGATGAAGCTCCACTGGTGATGTCACCTCGCACGGTAACGAAACGTCTGAACGAAAACAAGCCAGCTCGGCGAGCAAGTCAACAACCTCATACCCATTCCATTTCTGAAGAAGGGTCTAGGCCCGAAACGTCAGCCTTCCTGCTCCTCTGATGCTGCTTGGCCTGCTGTGTTCATCCAGCTCTACACCTTGTAACCTCATACCCAAGTTCCTTTCAGCCATGATGTACTTTTTGAAGTCAATATAATTATTGTAGGAAAAGCATGTTAAATTTCCACATACGGCAATGTGAAAATGACCAGGCAATCAATGTTGTGTGTGTGAGTGTGTGATACTGCTTGAGAGATGACCAGATAATCAATTTTTTTTGTGATACTACTTGAGAGATGACCAGATAATCATCACTTTTTTGTGATATTGCTTGAGAAATGATCAAATAATCATCATTTATTTTCTGTAACGTGCATGAAAGATGATCAGATAATCATGACTTCTTTTTGTGACACTACTCGAGAGATGACCAGATAATTGTCACCTTTTTTGTGACACTGCTTGAGAGATGACCAGATAATTATCACTTTTTTTTATTATACTGCTTGAGAGACAATATCAGCCAGAGCACCAAATATAGCTTCTTTGCCTTTCTTCAAATTACAGTGCAAGATCCCTTCTATCCACCTGAGCATATACACAGGACCTTAATTTAACATCTGTTCTGAAAGGTAGCACCTCTGACAGTGCTGGGTCTCTTCAGTACTCCTCTGGAAATGTCAGCCTTGATTTTTGACACTGGAGGAGTGTCACTTGACCTCTTCCTTCAGAAGCAATTGGACCACCAGTGAGCTGTGGCTACGACACCTTTCACTAACAAAGTGTGGCATTTCCATCGATTGTTAGTGTTACATTCATGAGAGAAAAACCATGTATACCTGCTTCTAAAATGGTATTGGACATGCAAGTTAAAATAAATAATCTTAAAAAGAAGGTTTGAGTTATAAAGAAAGACTGGATCGGTTGGGACTTTTTTCAGAAGAGCAAAGGAAGTTTATAGAAGTTTATAAACTAATGAGACAGAGTTAATGGTAGTTGTCTTTTCCTGAGAATGGAGGAATTTCAGGACAAGTGGGCATGTTTTTAAGGTGAGAGGAGAGAGATTTAAAAAATACATTAAAAAGTTTTTGCACAGAGGGTAGTTCACATGTGGAATGATCATCCTGAGGGAGTGGTGCATGTGGGCACAATTACAATGTTTAAAAGACATTTGAATGTGTACATGAATAGGAAAGGTTTTGAGAGATATGGGCTCAGAGCAGGACTAGTTTAGTTTGGGATTATATTCAGCATGGACTGGTTGGAACAAAGGGTCTGTTTCCATATTGTATGACTCTAATAAATGATGCTATTTAAAACACTTGAAACACTCATCCACTTTCAGTAATTTGACCTAAAACTATCAACAAATGTGGGAGAACACATTAGAAACATAGAAATATGGAAAATAAGAGGTGTGGGCCATTCACTGGAGCCTGCTCCACCATTATATATGATCACAGCTGATCAGCCAATTCAGTACCTGTTCATGCTGTCTCCCCATGCACTTTGATCACTGTATGTCTGACTCCTTCTTGAAAGTATTCAAAGTGTTGGCCTCAACCTCTTTTTTTGTGAATTCCACAGGCTCACCCCTCCCTGGATGAAGAAATTTCGCCTCATCTCAGTCCTAAGTGGCCTACCATGTATCCTTGGACTGTGACTCCTGGTTCTGGAAGGTTTTCACTTTCAGTATAGGAGCAAAATACTGCCGACGCTGGAATCTGTACTGAAAACAAAAAAATGCTAGAAATCACCGTGGGTCAGGCAACATCCATGGAGAGACAGCAAGCTAATGTTTCGAATCTAGTTAGCTCTTCATCAGAGCAGATCTGATGAAGCATCATCTAGACTCAAAACATGAGCTTGCTGTCTCTCCACGAATGCTGCCTGACCCACAGTGATTTCTAGCATTTTTTTTTGTCTTCACTTTCCGTTGTGTATTTTGTTTGAACCACATTCAAATGAGCACAATAATTTGATAACTGAATCAACCCACCTCCCATTTAAAACAGTTATCTTTACTCACTGTATTAATATACATCATTTTAAACTTCCCTAAAAATCCCCACTGTACCAGTTCTAAAAAGAAAAAAATTTATTGCTTCTCCAATCTCTTCAGTCAGTCCTGTTGTCGGTTAAAATTTACTTTCTTTGCGTGATCTCCAAGGTCTTCCTGTTTCACAATTGCCAGAATGTATTTTGGTTTAGACAAATGAACTTATAGTTGTGGCCAAACAGGATAGAAATAGATGGATTAAACTGGGTGAGCAGGTGTAGTGGAGAGGCAATCACTAGAGGGTGGTCACATTACATTAATTGAGTAGAAGCCCTCACCAGAAAAAGCTGCAAACCTGAGGATTGGGAGCATTTTATAATTCAGCAAAAGAGGACCAAGACTTTGAACAAGAAGGTGAAAATAGGGGATGGGAGTAAAAATGCAAGGAAGAAAATGGCTGGCCATGAAAGCTTTTATAAACATGTGAAGAAAAAGAAATCAGTTAAGACAAATGTAGGCATCTTGCAGTCAAAAGCTGGGGAAATTATAATGGGAAACAGAGAACTAGCAGAAGGGTTGAATACATACTTTGATTCTGTCTTCACAAAAGAGGACATAAAAGAATCCTTTCAGAAATGCCAGGGCACCAAGAGTCTAGTGAGATAGTGGAACTGAAAGAAATCAGTATGAATAAGGAAATAGTGCTAGGAAAATTAATGAGGTTAAAGGTTGACAAGTCACTAGAGCCTGATAATCTACATCCCAGAGTATGAAGGAAAGTGGCCTTCAAAAGATTGAATGCACTGGTGGTCATGTTTCAAAATTCGATAGACTCTGTAGCAGTTCCTACAGATGGGATGGTTTAACCCCACTATTTAAAAAGGGAGGGAGAGAAAATAATGGAAAATTGTGGAGCCACTAGTCAAACAGCAGCAGGTTAAATACTGAAGTCTATCATAAATGATGTGATGACAGATCACGTGAAAGCATTAACAAGAATGGCTAAATGGGGTAGTGTTAAGGGGGATGAGGGACACAGCCAGGAAGATTGGATAAGCAATGGAGTCCAGGAAGAGTCTCATGACAACTGCAAAATGTTGTCAATTGTTGGAGAAACTCATCTGCTCCACTAATATCTTTTTGGAAAGGAAACTACCATCCTTACCTGGTCTGACCTAAGTGTGACTCCAGATCTACAGCAATGTGTTTGAGTCTTAAATGCCCTGTGCGCAAATAGCGATGGGTAATAAATGCTAGCCTAACGAACAATGCTCACATCCAGTGAATGAAGGAATTTTTTCTTTAGATGCACCATAGAAAGCATTCTATTCAGATGCATCTCAGCTTGATATGGCATCTGCTCTACCCAGGACCATAAGAAATTACAGAGAATTGTGGACACTGTCCAGTCCATCATGCAAGCCAGCCTTTCTTCCACTGACTCCATCTTGCTGCTCACAGAGGCAGCCAACATGATCAAAGACCTCTCCCACTTCGGTTATAATCTCTTCCAACATCTTCTGTCAGGCAGAAGATACAAAAGCTTAAACACGGACCAACAGATTCAAGAACAGCTTCTTCTCTGCTGTTATTAGATTTCTGAATGGACCTCTCAAATTATAAATTTAATGTTGATCTTGCACTTTGTGCACCTTCTCTGCAGCCACAACATTGCATTCTTCGCTCTGTTCTATTACCCTAATACACTTTCTATGGTATAACCTAAGTGCATGTGACAATAATAAATCAAAACAAATCAAATTTTTAAAAAATCACAGAATGCTAACATGCAGAGCACAAAAACCAATTAAGAGGGCAAGAAGGTTTGAAAGAGTGAAGAAGTCCAACTATGATTATGTAGAGTTATGATGAGATCAAAACTGGACTATTGTGTACAGTGTGGGTATCTTTACCTAAGGAAGGACATACTTGGACTAGAACCCAATGACAGTTCAAATGTTTATTGGATGAAATGGCTCTCCCACAATGGAAATGTGAGTAGAACGGCTGATATTGTCTGAAGTTTGGAAAAATAGAGGTGATCTCAGTGAAATGTCGAAAGTTGGACAAAGTAGAGTCTGTGGACCTGATTGGTTGTCCAAAGCTGGCTGTCACAATCTTAGAATAAGGGATCAAACTTTTCATGATGTGATGAGGATAAATTCCTCCACAGTGGGTTGTTAATTTTTAGAACTGTTTCTCACAAAGATGCTCGATTGATGTGTGGACTCAACTGGATATTAATGGGGCGTGAGATGAATCAAGGGATATGGAAACAGGGTACATAAGATACGTTGATGTCAAACTTCAGCCATGATCATTTTCAATGAGATAGCAGGCTCAATGGACCTTATTTATTCTGTTCTATTTTATGCACAATTCTGCTGCTACCATTAATCTTTATAGTTAGCAACTGGAACTGGACCTAGCTCTGGACCAGAGTGGTGGTGATGGTTGGGAGGGGTGGGGGTGGTGGGGGGCAGTGCAGGATGGAGAGAGCAATTTTCGATGTGAAGATCACTATGAGAAGCTTGGACTGTTCTACAGGGAGGATCAGAACTCCTACCATTTTCTGACACCAAACATGCCAGTCATGGGTTCAGAGGTTCAGGGAAATGTGGGAAGAGAATGCTGGCCACCTGCTGGTCACTGTTATTCTCTGAACATTTCTGATGTACTCCGCTGGTCTCTGCTGATCTCCGTCTGTCTCTTCTGCTCTCTGTTAACCTTTGTTGGTCTCTGCCAGTCTCTGTTGCTCTCCGACTACATCTGCTGGTCTCTGTTAGGCTGACCACTCTGTCTCTTCCTCCAGAAACCAACTCCCGTGATGATCCCAAGAAGAGTGAGGGAGATGGCCGATGCTCCGGTCATAGTTCCCAACTTAATGGCTCCATGTGATGTACGCTCTGTTGACACATACAGTTCACATTAAAGTAATATCAATAAATAGTAATTTAAAATTAAATTCATGGTGTACTTCAATAAACTGCAAACTAGTGCTCTACATGCACCATCAGAAAGATCATTTAAATTTACGTGTCACCTTTCAAGAATGTAGGATTAACTTTAGTCTTGGTACAGGACTATGGGGAAAAAGTGGGGCAATGGCCTAATGGGATTGACATAGGGTTATTGAAAGGGTTTAAGAAATAATAATTTAATAAATTAACTTACAGAGCAACACAGTTTCGAACGTCTAGCTGTAGGTAATTCACAAGGAGACAAAACTGTTAGTTAAACAATACAAGGGACCATTTATTTTTGAAGCCAACTTTTCTTTCAAGATAGCAAAGGAATAATATTGATAGTGCCACAGTCAAACCAAGAGTGGTTTATTCATTGAAACTCTGGGCCTAGAAGGAAGTCATTAAAACATCAGAGGGATCAGTCAGGGGAAGGTAATTAAAAGCCAAAAGAACTACTGATGCTGTAAATCAGGAACAAAAGCAAAGTTGCTGGAAAAGCTCAGCAGGTCTGGCAGCATCTGTGAAGAAAAAAATCAGAGTTAACATTTCAGGTCCGGTGATCCTTCCTCAGAACTGTTCTGAGGAAGGGTCACCGGACCCGAAATGTTAACTCTGATTTTTTTCTTCACAGATGCTGACAGACCCGGGGAAGGTAATTGATATACGCAGGTCAGGCATGAATGATTATATAAAGACAAATTGGAGCCTACAGTGTCCTCATGACCTGATAATATATATGTGCCCTTACACTAAACATATATTACAATTAGACAGGCATAGCTATGTAGATTAATTGCACTCATATTCTGTGTATGATGTAAACCTAATCAATAGTAATTATTCAACTTCAATAACTACACCTCTTAATTGGTATGTGTTATTTTCTTGTGACCACATCCAAGAATATAACTGCTTCTGTGATCTTTTGTTTGGGGTTTCCAGCATTTCATTTTTAGATAAACTGGAGTTCCCTTGCAAAGGCTAAGTCATAGAGGCCATTTTCAAAATTCTATCAGTCTCTGTCTGGTCACTCACTGCAGGTAAAAGTCATAGGATAGTAGGGCCAATACCAGACCCTGGAAATTCCTGCAACAGTTACAACCATAGCACAGGAGAGTGGAATTTCATTGATACACAGTTATGGGGCAGATAGTGGGACCATGGGATGAGTTTGTAATTAATACAGGGCTATGAGTAGACAGCACACAAGTTGAATATATTTGGGATTGATACAGGGTGATAAGGAGAGAACAGGAGAGTGGCATTTTCTTGGGATTGATGCAGAGTTTTGGGAAGAGAGTGGGACCGTGGAATTAGTTTGGGATTAATTTAACAAATATTACAATCACAATGGTCCAAGTATCTGTTCCATGATCTAATCAGTCATAGGGATATACAGACATAGGGCCTAAGAACAGGAGTAGGCTATTTGGTCCTTCAAGTCCACTCAAGTATTCAATAAGATCATGACTGTGGTCTCATCTCTGCTTTCCATTCTGCTTCTTTGTCAACCAAACATCTATCTAACTCAGCCTGGAATAAATTTAAAGACCTAGTCTCCACTACCTTCTGGAGAAGAGAATTTCACGCTCTGACTACATTCTGAGAGAAGTGGTGACACCACACATGACGTTCTGGGCACCATATAAGGGCAAGTATATATTAGTCTTGTACTGCGAATAACATGGATTGACCTTCAGTAATATAGGCTTGAGAGAAGTTTGGAAGTCTCTTCTATAAAAGGCCACTGATGCCACAATAATTTGCAATTTGAATACACAACACTGACAGGTTTTTGTTATCCAAAGATGTAGGAATTGTAACGAGGTCAGGCAGATGGACCTCATAGAATATGAGTTCCCTGATTGGGGCATGTTAACGTGGTCCAATCAGGGACCCCTGGCTGAGGAATATAAACAGGAGTGCCAAAGGTTGTGTTCAGTCTGAGAGCTGGCTCTGAGGAAGCTGGATCAAGGTCAAGGACTTTCCTTGTGTAAATAAAGGGTGTATTGGTGATGGTATACTGGCCTCTGTGGAGTTATTTCAAAAGAAGTAAGTGCCTACTAGTAATGGTCACTGATCAGTCACTGAATAGAAAAGCAGGCTCAGGTGGGATATCCCCATTGCTATTTCTCTCTATCAATAGAGATGCTGAAATATCGCTGAATACTAACATTTACTGGTCTCATGGCTGTTGGTTTAGCTCAATTAGCTGGATAGTTGATTTGCAAAGCAGTGTGACACTAACAGTGAGGGTTCAATCCCCACACCAGCTGAGATTATCAAGTAGAATGTTGCTTCTCAATCTTTCCCATAGCCTGAGGCATGGTGGCCCTCAAGTTAAATTATCCCCATAGAGTCATACAGCATGGAAACAAACCCTTCAGTCCAACCAGTCCATGCTGAGCATAATCCCAAAATAAACTAGTCCCACCTTTCTGTGCTTGGCCCATATCCCTCCAAATATTTCTTATTCATGTACTTATCCAAATGTCTTTTAAATGTTGTAACTGTACCTGTATCCACCATTTCCTCTGGAAGTTCATTCCACACACGAACCACTCTTTGTGTAAAAAAGTTGCCCCTCATTTTTTTTTTAAATCTTTCTCCTCTCGCCTTAAAAATATGCCCGTAGTCTTGTTCACCTTATCTATGCCCTTCATGATTTTATAAACGTCTACAACATCACCCCTCAACCTCCTACGCTACAGTGAAAAAAGTTCCAGCCTATCCAGCCTCTCCTCATAACTCAAACATCCCATTCCCAGCAACATCCTGGTAAATCTTTTCTGAACCCTCTCCAGCTGAACAATATCCTTCCTATAACAGGTCAACCAGAACTGGACACAGTACTCCAGAAGAGGTCTCACAAATGTCCTGTACAACTTTGACATGACGTCCTAACTCCTATAGTTAATGGTCTGAGCAATGAAGGCACGCTTTCTAAACACCTTCTTAATCACCCTATCAATATGTGATGCAAATTTCAAAGAATTATGTACTGAACCCCTAGACCTCTTTGTTCTCGAACACAACCCAATGCCTACTTTTAATTGTATAAGTCCTGCCCTTGTTTGTTTTACCAAAATGCAAAACCTTGCATGTCACCAGTCAGTAATGAGAGGTCAACCTTATGGTCTGGTAAGACTGTAGTGACTTGACTTGACTGGTCTCACATCTTTTAGAAAATAATCTTACTATCACTGACCATGACGGATGAAACGAGTTCTCTCCGAACTGGGCTGAACACCCAGGCCTACAGGAAGAACTCTGCACCAGTCAACTTGGTACTTACCCCAGGGTACATCGAGCTCCTGTACGAGGCTGGTATGCTCAATATGACAGGAGTACCTCTCCCCATCATCTCGACTGAGTTTGAACGTCTTCATCACCCGATACGTCTCATCTTGATAGGGGATCACGTCAGTGGATTCAACGTCAAGGACCACCAGTCCATTCCTCAGCCATGTCACCTCGATATCCCCAGGATAAAAGCCCATCACAAGGCAGGAGAGTCTCAGGGCTCGCTCACCATCAGTCCTGCTCCCAATGAACACCTCAGGGCTGACTGAGAGAGTTAACCAAAGACTAAAATCACTGATAAAAAAAAGTCACCAACCTGTTTCCCTCTCTCCAAATTTACACAGCAGAATTGCCAGGCCCTTCCCCTTTTAGTTCAGACATTTTCTTTCTTTGTACATTCACATGATGAGGGCATCCCTGGCTAGGCTGCATTTCTTGTCCATCTCTAATTGCCCCCAAGGAAGTTAAGAGTCAACCACATTGCTGTGGGTCTGAAGTCATGTGTAGGCCAGATCAGGTAAGGGTGTCAGTTTCCTTCCCTAAAGGACATCAGTGAACAAGATGGGTTTTTCCAACAATTGACAATGGTCATCATTAGACTCTTAATTCCAGATTTTTTTAATAATTGAATTCAAATTCCACCATTGCGAGATTTGAATCCAGGTACCCAGAACATTACCTAGGTCACTGAATTAATAGTCCAGTGATGGTACCACAAGGCTATCATTTCTCCCTAACCCACAACAAGAGTCCTGGCATCTACAAGATTTCACTTGCATATTTGTGGAAAATTCTCTTTTTAAGTTTTTAAGATTTCCCTGTTTATTATCAAAATCCTCAGCTCACACAGGTCATAGTTCAAGGATGCGGGGTGGGCCATCCAGGAATGAGGTGAGGAGAAATGTCTTTGCTCAGAAATTGGTGAGCCTGTGGAATTCTCTGCCACAGCAAACATTTGAGGTCAAATCATTGAATGTTTTCAAGAAGGAGTTAGTTATATTTCTTAGGGTGAAAAGGATCAAAGTATTTTGGGCGTATTAAGGGTACTAAGTTGGTGATCAGCCATGATTATACTGAATGGTGGAGCAGCCTTAAAGAGTCAAATGGCCCACTCCTGATTTCCTATTTTCTGTTTCTATGCCTCTATGAAAGCTTTGGACTGATGCTGACAAATGAAAGTCATGAAAGAGGAAGGTGAGAGGATAATCTAGAGGGTTTCAGAATTATGAAGGGACTTGACACAGTAGTCATCAACAAGCTGAGCAACATTATACATACCCCTCCTGGGTGTAATGTCATCCAATCACAGAACAGAATCTGCATAGTGTGGAAACAGACTATTCAGCCCACTGAGCCCACACCGACACTCCAAAGAGCATCTTATCATAGAACATAGAACATAGAACATAGAACATTACAGCGCAGTACAGGGCCTTCGGCCCTCGATGTTGCGCTGACCTGTGAAACCAATCTGAAGCCCATCTAACCTAAACTATTCCATTATCATCCATATGTTTATCCAATGACCACTTAAATGCCCTTAAAGTGGGCGAGTCTACTATTTTTGCAGGCAGGGCATTCCACGCCCTTACTACTCTCTGAGTAAAGAACCTACCTCTGACATCTGTCCTATATCTATCACC
Source organism: Rhincodon typus (assembly GCF_021869965.1). Taxonomy (NCBI): domain Eukaryota; kingdom Metazoa; phylum Chordata; class Chondrichthyes; order Orectolobiformes; family Rhincodontidae; genus Rhincodon; species Rhincodon typus. The sequence continues at coordinate 6,438,263 of NC_063366.1, forward strand.
CCTCAATTTAAAGCTATGTCCCCTCGTGCTAGCCATCACCATCCGAGGAAAAAGGCTCCCACTGTCCACCCTATCTAATCCTCTGATCATCTTGTATGTCTCTATCAAGTCACCTCTTAACCTTCTTCTCTCTAACGAAAACAGCCTCAAGACCCTCAGCCTTTCCTCATAAGACCTTCCCTCCATACCAGGCAACATCCTGGTAAATCTCCTCTGCACCCTTTCCAATGCTTCCACATCCTTCCTATAATGCGGTGACCAGAACTGTACGCAATACTCCAAGTGCGGCCGCACCAGAGTTTTGTACAGCTGCAACATGACCTCATGGCTCCGAAACTCAATCCCTCTACCAATAAAACCTAACATACTGTACGCCTTCTTAACAACGCTATCAACCTGGGTGGCAACTTTCAGTGATCTATGCACATGGACACCGAGATCTTTCTGCTCATCCACACTACCAAGAATCTTACCATTAGCCCAGTACTCTGTATTCCTGTTACTCCTTCCAAAGTGAATCACCTCACACTTTTCCACATTAAACTCCATTTGCCACCTCTCAGCCCAGCTCTGCAGCTTATCTATGTCCCTCTGTAACCTGCAACATCCTTCCGCACTATCCACAACTCCACCAACTTTGGTGTCATCCGCAAATTTACTAACCCATCCTTCTACGCCCTCATCCAGGTCATTTATAAAAATGACAAACAGCAGTGGCCCCAAAACAGATCCTCGAGGTACACCACTAGTAACTGAGCTCCAGGATGAACATTTCCCATCAACCACCACACTCTGTCTTCTTACAGCTAGCCAATTTCTGATCCAAACCGCTAAATCACCCTCAATCCCATGCCTCCGTATTTTCTGCAATAGCCTACCATGGGGAACCTTATCAAATGCTTTACTGAAATCCATATACACCACATCAACCGCTTTACCCTCATCCACCTGTTTGGTCACCTTCTCGAAGAACTCAATAAGGTTTGTGAGGCACGACCTACCCTTCACAAAACCGTGTTGACTATCCCTAATCAAATTATTCCTTTCTAGATGATTATAAATCCTATCTCTTATAATCCTTTCCAACACTTTACCCACAACCGAAGTAAGGCTCACTGGTCTATAATTACCAGGGTTGTCACTTCTCCCCTTCTTGAACAAGGGGACAACATTTGCTAGTCTCCAGTCTTCCGGCACTATTCTTGAAGACAATGACGATATAAAGATCAAAGCCAAAGGCTCTGCAATCTCCTCTCTAGCTTCCCAGAGAATCCTAGGATAAATCCCATCTGGCCCAGGGGACTTATCTATTTTCACACCTTCCAGAATTGCTAACACCTCCTCCTTATGAACCTCAATCCCATCTACCCTATCCCTGAATACCTGCATTTACCATAGCTAAGCCACCTGGCCTGCACATCCCTGGATACTATGGACAATTTACCATAGGCAATCCAACTAACCTGCACATCTTTGGACTGTGGGAGGAAATCAGAGCACTCGGAGGAACACAGGGAGAATGTGCAGCCTCCACACAGACAGTTGCCCAAGGCGAGAATCAAACCTATGTCCCTGGTGCTGTGAGGCAGCAGTGTTAACCACTGAGCCACCATGCTGCCACTGGGCTAGGAGGGCACATAAAAGGGGGCGAGTGTCCATCCTATCACCTTCCTTCATCCCCATAATACAAAGTTTGCACTGGTGCTAAAATTGGAAGCCTGCCCACCATATATAAATTAAGAATCAATTGACTCTGCTAATACACCACTCATTCCATAATACAGTTGATGTGAGCTGTCCATCTCTTTTTAAGTTTTGAAAAGGACAGAAAGGCAGTATTATCTTCATTACAATTGGATAAAGCAACCATCACCACATCACAGATATCTTCTAGTCAACCTATTCAGAGATTTTAATGCACACTTTTGGAGCATATGGGATGTGCTCCCAAGCCTTAGGCCCCTGATGTAGAGACACAAACATGACACCGCAACAGCCCTATTATCATCATTGCTAATATAGCAAGAAGTTAAGGACGAGATTTATGTTAATTGGTTCATTAATAGACTGTAGATATAAAGGAGGGACATACACTCCTAATCTTTGGGCAGTTGGCAGAACGGAGGACCTCTTTGTGGGTCTACTTGTGGGCTTGGCCAGGCTGTCTATAAACACATCTAGGCAGCAGGCTGTGGAGGGGTCATCTTTGCTGACTGCCTGCTCCTCTTCCATCATTACGTTCAAGCCTGGGTGTCATTGGAGAGACAGCACACAGTGTCCATCTTGATGCCTTTAGAGAGAAGTGGGCACTGAAAGTGGTGCGATGCTATATTTTCCCCTCCATGTCCATTTTGATTTAGCCCACCACCCCCTCCCACAATCTCTCCCTCAGCTGTGACTTTGCATTGCCCTTCATGAACTTACCATGTAAATTAATTAATTGGAAAATAGATGATTTTCTGCTCGTGGTTCATATGGGCAATATGTTGATGGGGAAAATATAAGTTCAGCACTTCTGAATGAAAGAATAACAGAATAAAATAAAGTAAATAAATGAAGGAGGGACAAAGGGGCTCTTGTGGTGCAATGATAATGTGCCTATCTTTGAGTCAGAGATCCTCAATACAAGTTCCACCTATACAAGTAGTGTGTAATAACATCTCTTAACAAGTTGTGAAAAAAAAGGACTGACAAGTGGGTCCTTGTGTTGCTGTGATAGTGTCCCAACTGCTGAGTCAGGAGGTCTAATTTCAAGTCCCTTCCCCCACCCCTCTCCAGGGGTGTGTAATTAACATCCCTGAGTAGGTTGATCAGGAATCTATCTCCCCTGAGGAACTCATGCAGAGATGTCCTGGCGATGAGTTTACCTTTAATGACTACAACCATCTTCCTTAAGGGGATAAGCAGTAATATCACTAAGCTAGTAGTCCAGAGTTACAGGCTGATGTTCTAGAGAATGTAGGTTCATAACCCACCATGACAGATGGTGGAATTTGAGTTCAGTTACGCAAACAAAATTTTAACAGTGGAACTAGTATGTGGAAGAAGTCCACTAAGTCCTTCTTTTCAGATTGGAGTTGCTTTGGAAAAGAATGATTGAAACTAAATACAAAGTGAAAGGACATGACTCCTGCTAGTTTTTATTGTGAATTGAAGGAAATATGCAGACATGGATTGTGACTTTACCAAGAAAAAGCAAGGCATGGCCCAGGCACTGCTGCTTTCTATTAAAGATCAGATATAAGGAATTCTTGGAGTTGGGGGCTCAAGAATGGGACATTGATGAAAGTTGGAAAATTCTACAATGAACAAAATTGATAGGAAAGGTGATCTATGAATTGTACAAGGCACTGGCACAGTTTTCATCTAAGACCTGATCCTGAACCATACCTGTCCTCTGCAGCGCTGCTTGCCCACATTTAAGGTATGTCAGCAGCCATTTCACACAGTCCTTTTCCAACAGAGTCTTGAAGTATTTGTTCATGAAGGTGTGGAGATTCAACCGGTCTGCTAACGCTTGGAACTCTGGATTGAACGCAATCCAACTCATTCTATCCTTATTGAAAGCAAATGCGTCCTGCCCATCATATCCGAGCTTTATAAACCCATCAGTGGAATTATCAGTGTGCAATTCACAGCCACACATTCCTTGGATGAAGAAAAGGCCTGGAGAGACCATTAACATTCAAATCAATTCACAATGTGAAAATGGTTCAGTCATCTAGATACAAAACAGCTTATATTTCTATGGCCACTTCAATACAAAATGTCCCAAGGTACTTCAGGAGTATGATTTACCGAGATTCCCTCCCCAACCCTCCCAAGCTCCACAGAGGATACTGGATGCCTGTTATAAAGAAGTCAGTTTCCAGTGGTGCCTTAAAGGAGGAGAAAGACATGAAGACTGACAGAGGTGGAAAGCTTCATGCAAGTAATTCCAGAGAAGCTGCATTCCTCTGGTGGCAGACTCAAGGATAAGAGGCGCCAGATCAAAATTCAAACTAAGTCATTGAGTACTGAAACCAGGATGCAGTTTTTCACAAAAGCGGTACATCCTAAGGTGGAGATCTTGCTTTCAATTAAGATAGTATTTATTAAATCCAATTGTGATTTAGAAGCTGAAGTTCATGATGATTGGAAGTGGTTGAGATGACTAGTAGGGGTACATTATAATAGAGAAACACAAGAGAGAGGAAGGAATCTGTGGATATGCTGATCAGGTGAGATGAAATTGAGTCGGAGCAAACTAACCTGGAACATAAGTATTTACTTAAACCCAGATCAGCCAAATGGCTTCTCCCATTGGAGATCAATCAGATATTCAAATTCTGAGACAGGAACAATTATGTTCAGTGAGGGTATCAAACAGTAGAAAGTGAACTCAAGTCAATGAGTGTCAAAAACAGGTTAAGCATGGATCTACATGAGTGGCAGATAAGATATGAAAAGCTGGAAGACTTTATTCAGTTCTTATATTTCAAAACAGTTGTAAATTGAGATTGCATTCACATGTTTTACTACCTTCTCACAGACATTAATGATTGGCAGAGATGTGCAATAAATACCAGTATCCATCCCAAGAACAAGTTTTAAAATATTCTGTGGTACTCAACTCTTATCGTAGTTGTAAGTGACTTAGTATTTACATCAACAAAACAGGCTGTTTAATCCAATAGATCAATGAGTTACATACATCTGAGCACAAAGCATGATTGATCTACAGAATAAGCTGCTGAGATACTCAATGTTTGTGAATTGAAATGTTAAAAAAGGATCTGGCATATCTCAAAGGTTAGCACTGACTGGTGATATTAACCATTGTGGTCTCCTGCAACTCCTGCAAATCTTTATGACAGTGCCAGAAGAAGTTCCTCAAGGTTTCACTTCCTGCACATTTGAAATCATGCCAAAATTCTTTGGTGATCATTACATAAATCTGCAATGACATTAAGCTGATGTTGTCACCACACCAAAGTGGTATGTCAGCTTGGTGGTATTTTGAGCACTGCATCATCAGCGGGTCAGTCCTGATGGGTACTTCCCCTTGGAGCATCAGCACTGAGAGAGAACTGCACTATCAGGCTAAATGTACTGAGTAAGTGCTGCATTGACAGAGGATTAGAACTGAGGGAGTGCTGCATTGTCAGAGGGTCAGTACTGAGGGAGAGCTGCACTGTCAGAGGGTCAGTACTGAGGGAGTGCTGCACTGTCAGTGGGTCAGTACTGAGGGAGTGCCGCACTGTCAGAGGGTCAGTACTGAGGGAGTGCCGCACTGTCAGAGGGTCAGGACTGAGGGAGTGCCGCACTGTCCGTAGATCAGTACTGATGGAATGCTGCATTGTGAAATGAACAGTGCTTGGGAGTGCTGCAATTTCAGAATTACAGTAAAGTACTGAATGAGTGTGGCACTTTTCGAGGTGGAGTACTGAAGACAGCTTCACTGTCTGAAAGGCAATACTGAATGCTGCCTTGTCAAAAATGCCATCATATAGATTATTTAAAACAAGGTTCTCCCTGTTCAATCAAGCTACTGAGATGCTGGTGGTTTCACTTCTTGTACGCAAACAAAAGCAAGTGAATCACCTCACTGATTTTGCTGTGCACTAATGCCTTCTGCGTTATTCCCAGAAAGTGACAACATCCAGCTAATTCCATGTCTGGTACTGTGTGTGAAACAGTTCAGGATGTTACTATGACACTGTCTCAATACAAATTAGTTACTTTGTCGTTGTTGTGAAAACACCTACCAGAACCTCCATGGTGTTGTTGGTAAAATATCTCAATGTTTCCTTTAACAAGACCGTGTAATCCTGCCATTGTGATAGTCATCGTGGCCCAGTGATCCTTTGGGAAGGATTGCGCCATCCAGTGTTGTCTGGGTATGCACAACTCCAGTGTGCTGTCGAAATAAATTATGTGGTAGTCATCTAGCATCGCCAACAAACTGTACTCAGGCAGTTCAGCCTGGCCAAGGTTCAGTAAGTAGTAAAATGTGAGGACGTGAAAATCTGAAGGATTACAAAGAGGAAACAGTCTTATAAACGTCATTGATTGTAAAATAACTGTGAGTATGGCACAGATCAATGTTCAACTTGAATATAAAAAATAAAAGCAGGAATAAGCCAGGTTACTCCTCCAACTGCTTGCTAATCAAGAACATCATGACTTGATTCCATTTTCCTGTCCGAACCCCACCTCGTGTGTGTTCCTTCCTATTTTAGACTCAGTTTAAGTCCACGTTAAATCTACTCCACAACGTTCTTATAAAGATTTCCAAAGAGCATAGTTTGAATATTTGATCATTTTGTACCTTGTTAAGGAGGATATCAAGGTGATTGAAACCTGGTGATAGATTTTTTGCCCAGGTCATTCCTGAGCATGGTGGGCCTGAGCAAGGAGGGCAGATTGAGATTCTTTTCAGTGAGACTGAGATAGTTGAAGGGCTCTGATGGAAACGTCTAAACTGTCAGTGAGGGCAGAAACTAACCATCATTAAAACAAACACAGGGTGGGATTTGGAGTATTTATATTGACAGTGAGGGGTACAGAAATCAGGATTTCCTGTCTTCTCTTGCAATGGAAACCAGATAGTCATGTTAAAAAAATTCCACTTGCATGATTCTACCACCACAGATTGGTACAGGTGATCCCAGCTGATGTTATTTTTGGACAAGTCAGATCCCAGTTGAGATCATGGACTGGAATCTGACTTGATAGATCATATTTTTGTTTCATTCTAGGTAATTGAGGTGGTCTCTCACAAATACAGAAATATGAAATGTTGCATAATTTGTTATAGCAAAACCACAGAGGTTTATTACGCAAATTAAACAGAGGCAAAATAGAATAAACTAATAAATCTATTTACTTATAAAACAAATTCAGAGTTTTTAACACACTGTAAAACTATAACCCCATTAATGCTTCTTTCAGGGTGGCTTTCACGGTAGCTCAGTGGTTAGCACTGCTGTCTCACAATGCCAGAGACTCGGGTTTGATTCCATTCTCAGGTGACCGTCTGTGTGGAGTTTGTACATTCTCCCTGCATCTGTGTGAGTTTCCTCCAGGTGCTCTGGTTTCCTCCCACAGTGCAAAGATGTGCAGGTTAGGTGGATTGGCCATGCTAAATTGCCCATCTAGTGTCCACAGATGTGTAAGTTAGGTGGATTGGCCATGGGAAATGCAGGGTTACAGGGATAGGGTGTGGGGTGATTCTGAGTGGGATGCTCTTCAGTGAATCAGTGTGGACCTTTTGGGCTGAATAGCTTGTTTCCACACTGTAGGGATTCTAAGTTTCACAAAACAAACAACACCATTTGAAGTGCTGAACAGCAACCTTTGTACAGTACACAAACCAGAATCTGTTTCCCTAATACTTACATAGATTTAAGATAACTGACTTAACTCCTCGATGAGAGACATTGATAGCTTCTTTCTGGAGCTCATAGCTAACATACACCTGAGCTTAAATATACTCAGCTTCAAGAAGTCTCTTAAGGGTTTTATCCCAACATATTTGGTTTGGGATTATCACTAACTCATTACTGTATGGTAATCTGGCTTCATTATACTCTCCCTTTTGAAGGAGCACTGCTGTTTGCAACCATCTTCATCAAAGAACCACCTGATTCCAAATAGAACTGAGACCATAAGTCTCCCTTTAAGTTAAGTCTCTGATCACCTTAAAAAAAACCCGACCTTTATGTATTTCATAAGCTTTGAGGTACAATTGCCGATCTTAATAGTTTGTAAATTCCTAAAGTAAATAGAAAGCGTTTAGGCTGCCTATGTAGCTCACAACATGGCTACAGAAATGCAAGTTAATTAGTAACACAAAAAATTCCAAACTCAAATTGCAGTATGACATTGTCCAATATATGCCCATTTATTAAAAATACATACTAAGATGATTATCTCTGACACTGCTTGAAGTATTGTCAGTTCAGCAGCTAATTCTCTCCATAAGCAGAAACACAAGTTCATTTTGGCCTTGACTCATTCAGAAACTGTAATAAATGGCAGTAATTGCTCAGAAACAAAAAAAAAATCCTTGGGCCTAACCAACAGATTAAACGGTGTCAAAGTTTATTGTGTTTCTGCGAGCTGAAGAAGGAAACAAAGGACAAGATTAGAATCTATACCAAATTTCAGTGTCACCCTGCTAGTGTAGCAGGAGGAGGTTCAGAAATAATTCACATTTATAAGGGACCTGTCACAACCTCAAAAAAGGCCCCAGAGCCATTGAAATATGTCCGCTGTCTGATCACAGGTGTCTTGTGAGAAACTTCATTCCTTTTGTGAAGTGATTTGATTCCAGAGCATTAAAATATGAGACTAGGTTGTACAGATTAGATTAATTCTCCCTTTAGGAGTGAAGTGTGACAGGTTCTGTAAATTAGGTGATTAAGAATTTTGTAGAATGGGTAGAGCGAAAATTATAGCAGTCGGTAATAAATGCTGCTTATTTTCCAGTGAAGTTGACATCCAGTTATCAAATTTAAAGAAACTTCTCAAGAGGGTGAGGCCTGAATAAGGCACCAATGATTTTAGAAAGCATTTTGTCATGCTAAGGAAACTAGAAATCTGCAACACATTATCTGCAAAAAGCAATTGAAGCTGAAGGGTCAGTTACTTGTTTGAGAACAGATTGAGGGCATTCTGTTACAAAAAGAGTTTGTATAAAAAGGACCAGGAGTAGGCCATTCAGCCCTTTGAGTCTGCGCTGCTATTCAATATGATTATGGGTGATCATTCAACTCCAGAACTCTGTTCTTGCTTTCTCCCCATACTGTTTGATCCTTTTCGCCCTAAGAAATACATCTAACTCCTTCTTAACAACGTTCAATGTTTGGGTCTCAACCACTTTCTGTAGCAGAAAATTCCACAGGCTCACCACTTTCTGAGTGAAGACATTTCTCCTCATCTCATTCCTAAATGGCCTACTCCATATTCTTAGACTGTGACCCCATAGTTTTGTATTCCCCAGTCATCAAGAATACCATTCCTGCATTTACCCTGCCTAGTCCTATTAGAATTTTATAGCTTTCTAAGAGATCTCCCTCAATCATCTAAACTCCAGGGAATATAGTCTTATCCGATCCAGTCTCACTTCATATGTCAGTCCTGCCATTCCAGGAATCAGGCTGGTAAACCTTTGTTGCATACCCTCCATAACCAGAATGTCCTTCCTCAGATAAGGTGATCAAAACTGCTCACAATACTCTCCAGGTGTGGTCTCACCAACCCTTTACAATTGCAGAAATGCATCACTGATCCTGTATCTTCTCGCCATGAAGGCCAACATACCATTTTCCTTATTTACCACTTGCTGTGCCTGTTTGAGAGTTATGGAACCAAAGTGAGTACATGTGGTTAAGTTAAAGATCTGCCACAATATAACATGGAAAAGGCTCAAGGGAGACATGTTTTGATTGTATGCAACGGGTCACATTAATACACCATTCTTTGTGTACACAGAGACGCTGTGCAGAAAGGAAACCACAAAAGGGCAGTCAGATGGAAGACGGTCCACGATTTTGTATTCTGGAGGAAGGAAGACTCAAGACAGATGGATTGAAAGAGGGCTGGAACATTAGAGAATGGAGGTGTAACCACCAGAACAGAGTTAATAGGGATGGGTGGGGAAAGTATAACCCAGAGTTGGAGCAGTGAAAATAGTAAGTAGGGACATGAGACTGGACAGGATGCAGAGCTGGCAAGCAAGGAGGCCAGTGAGTACCTTAAAGAAGTGAGGAAAATCAACCCTAAAATGTGGTTTGAAAGGAGTTGATGAGTCTTGAAAAGGAATGAGGTGTAGAGGACAAGGAAGAAATATCCAGTCAAAACAAGCCCACCAAGTCCAATCTAGCCTCATTAGACAAGCCGCTCATTCAAGGTATCAATGTAGTAAACCTCCTCTGAACCCCCTCCAATGTATTTACATCCTTCCTTAAGTGGACAACACACAGTATTTGAGATGTGGTCTCACAAAAGCTCTGTATACCTGAAGCACAACATATATATTTAGTTTCTCATGTAATCATGACCATTAACCTTCTCAATTACGTGTTGTACCTGCATGTTAACTTTCTGTCAGTCATACATAAGAACATCAAAGTCACTGCATGTTTCAGAATTCTGTAGTCACTCTGTGTCTTAGTGATTCCCTCCTTTTTTGGTTTTCCTGCCAAAGTGAACAATTTTGCATTTTCTAATGACATACTTCTTCTGCCAGATTCTTACGCAGTCAATCAACCAATTTGCATCCTTCTACAACTCCTTGAGCTGGAAATTACCTGAAATTGGCATTTTAGGTATATGCCCCATGAAGCCTAGCAGGTTTTTATTTGATTTGATTTATTATTGTCAAATGTATACAGTGAAAGTATTGTTTTGCATGCTATATAGCTTTTGTCCCAAACTCACCTCTTTAGCTATACACCACTTCCTTACAGCACCCAGCTCATTCTATTCTCCCACTCACCATAAGCAGAGATATTTGCCACTGCCAGGATATCTCATGGTCCAAGGCATTTGACATCTTTGTAGCCCAACGGGTCAATTGCTGGCAGTCTAGAGTTCCCCTTTACCTTGCACATTGCAGGATAGCAACTAATAAACTGCTCAGGCCACATGGAGTACACAACTAACATGCAGGGTTTAAAATGAAAGGGGAGAGATTTAAAATGGACCTAAGAGCAACTTTTTCACACAGAGGGTGCTACATGTATGGAAGGAGCTGCCAGAGGTGGTGGTCAAGGCGGGTACAATTACAACATTTAAAAAGCATCAAGTTGGTATAATAGTAGGAAGGGTTTAGAGGAATATGGACCAAATGCTGACAAATGGAACTAGATTAATTTGGGATATCAAGTTGGCATGGACGAGTTGGACCGAAGGTTCTGTTTTTGTGCTGTACATCTCTATGACTCTAAGTGTACATTTGTATATCTACCACTGTTTAACCACGCACAGCTTATCTGTCTTTACCACATCCCATCTTAATGTCCTTTCTAATTCAATGCTATCATTCTCCCAATCCCCAGTGTTGCCCAATATTTTATATTGTTGAATGTGGGACGATTAAGGAAAAGATTTCAATGCTTCAGACGTTTCACTTCTTTCAGTAATAGCAAAAGCAAACAGAAATCAAACAAGCAGAAGCTGCATCTGACTCCTGGAAGAGATAGGAATTGCTTGCTTTTTGAGCTTCAACAAATTTACAATCATTGACTGATCACTGCACCCGACTCACGTCAATCGGAACTGGATGTCATTTAAATCCTGTTTGGCTGGTAGCACCCAATACTGCTCAATCACCGCAGTTGGTGATTTTCCTCCTGTTCAAAGTCCAAATCTTCCTTCTTAGAAGACAATTGCCATCCTTCCAGATCTTCAGCCTCCAACACATCTCCTTTTAGCCTGTTCCAGTTCTGCTGTCCACAGCATGTCAGGATTAACGTATGCTGTCCAGAGCTACCTCAACGCTTCCCCAGACTGATCGTAAAAGTGGAACCCCATCTTCAGCAGGCCTATTGTGTGCTCCACCACAGCCCTTGTTGAAGAGTGTGCTGTATCATATCTTGTCTTCACCTCAGCCAGAAGTTTGCTTAATGGAGACATCAGTCATGGTCACCGCGGGTTGCCCTTGTCTCTGGGTAACCATTCTTGCCAGGCTTCTGGCCATTGAAATGCAGCAGGAACATAAAAGTTCTCAAGGCACCACAGCTGCTTCCAGCATATCTGGACTACAGGTGATTTGTATTTCAATGAGTTGGAAGCCTTTTCAATTGATTAACACAGTCATGACATATGTACAGTCTATTGTATGTTGCACTTCAGGAAGGCCCATTGTGTAGGCTGCGGAATTGACATAGTTATGGGGAAATAAAACGAAAGAGTGTGATCTGGTACAAATTGCATAGGAATGGCCTTCATCCATTTGTGGATTGAGGACTGAAAGGCTCCAAATCGGGACCCAATACTCCTTGGAAGGAACCAGCTGCATCAACATCCAATGGAGCTTCAAAGGAGGCCAAATAGCCTCCAGGATTGGATGACCGCCCAGCCCTCCTCCAAGTCCTGCTCCAATAGTTGGAAAAGTTCTATGAGAGCATCAAGGGACAGCTTCATCCTTGTGGCAACACTACACCTTCCACATTTTGCAGCAAATAGAAACAAGGACAAACAATTCTGGCCCTTCTCTCTCTCCTGCGAATCAGGATTGCTCATCTGAAAGCTGTTCAGCAGCCCCTGGAGGTTCTTGCTTGTCCTGGGCTTACTGGTGTATCTGTTCCTCCTCCATCTCTCTGCGCCACAGTGACACCTCAGCAATAGTGACAATAACCCCTGCTCTAGCCTGATCCATCGGCCACAGTTTTAATGAAACTGGACAATATCAGAAACAGAACAGGTCCTTAAGTGATGTGAGTCGCTATTAAATGATGCTTCAGCTTCATAGAGGGAGGCATGGAGGACTACAACAAGGAAGATCATAGAATACCTGTATATTAAACTCTGACATGGGACCTTATTCAGATGAATGAAGCAAAGAGATAGTACGAGATTATAAATGCTATATAAGTACTGATACATTGTGCTCCCAACCCTACATCATCTAGGAAAGGGCAAATTGCATGTATGATCGTACTGGAGTGTATTTACAGTCCAGGGTGAGAGGGAGTTAGCTGCTTGCCCTTGTGTAGCCTATTAGATCATACATTAGCTTCGAGCTTGTCATCTGTAGGTACCGCCTTTAACGTCCCCTTGATTACTTCTGTTTTATAAAGATGGCTATATTCAGTCAGAAATGATATGATCAGGATTGCTCGTGACTGGGATTTGAACACCACACAATTGGACTTTGCTTGCATTTCACATGTCTGATGCTGTGAATACAGATATACCTGTACTCTGCAAGTACATGATTAATGCAATTACCCTTGAAAGGCCACCCATTGCTCAGAAATGGACCATTGTGTGTTAGAACAGAACCAAAACACTGATTCCACCCATTCTGGCTGTGGTTGCAGCCATTTTCCACTTGCAGTTCACATTAGGAATCGAGTGAATGTGGAACAGCTTGGCACAGTGTGTTGCGGGCTCAATATGGGAATCAAGAGAGGCCTACCCCATGCCCGCTCCCCCAACTCTATAGAATCTCCATATTGCTTTCTTCCTGCCACTTCCTAGATGGTCCATTGAGCCCTCACCCTCCACTTGTTTCCATCTACTGCCTGGAAATATGTCTGCAACTGTCATCCTTACTGATTGAACCATGTCCCTACAGTTTGGGCCAGCCCCCTATCATGCTCCACAGTCCTCTCATCAAGGCCATATTGGAAGCAACTGTTGGATAATACATCTCCCACAATATTTCATGTCCTCCTCTGCATGATATTTCTCCCCTCCTTATGTGTCCCATTTCCTCCCTTCATCCTCCTTGTCACCTTGGTTCCAATCCTCAGAATTAACTTTTCCCATTTCCCTCCCAAAGTAGGGTCCCCTGATAGCTTCCCCCCGCCACATCATTTTCATTATACTGAACCCAAGGACTGACTATGGCCTATTCCCCTTACTGATATGAAGGAATAGCCCCAAATGATTACTGACCAGGCTCTGAATGATCTCTGTGACGTTCCCCAAATGCCTTACAGTGAATCCACAGACATGAACCTGTTGGACTGACAATGGGCCACTTCCCGAACTGTAGCAATTCAGAGTCCCGACCCTGACTGCCCCAAATGGATGACTGATCATGCCCAAGTACTTGAACTGCGAATAGACAGCTTCTCCCGAACCACATTTGAGTGTCTGAGGACCACTCCCCTTAAACTTTCAGCCATAACTATTTGGTTAAAGCACTCACAGCATGTTTGCTGTGCAGTCTGCTGGTGCATGCTATAGCTGTGAAATTGACATAGCATGGTGCCATGCAGTAACATGTGTACCCCATAAGACCATAAGACATAGCAGTAGAATTGGGCCATTCAAAAGTGCAGCTGAAGGGTGAAGTGCAAAAATGCAAGACAACGACATCAAAGCAGACACAAAGTGAATGACTGCTAACAGAACAAGTGAGCAGACCCTCAGATGCAGCCAGGTCCAGTCCATGTGATGGGCGCTATCCCTACACACAACGTGTCTTTGCAGTAGCCTTCCAAAGAAAGGTGTTGGTGCATTCCAAATGCAACATTAAAGTGCAGTAAGTGCAAAGATGATCAAAGTAGTTCGATATCAAACTCAGCAGATGGGGGCCCGTGCATTTGATGCCTTTCAAGTGAGTCCAAGACAAACATTTAGAGGAGCTGGCAGCAAGCTGGAGCTGCTAGATATCTGTTCTGTCCTTTGTGTTGGGAATTGTGCACCTCCTGTGAAGCTGGAATCTGTATGCTTCACTCTTACTAAAAACCCATGATCTGTATGTCCTTGAGATAGTGGGAACTGCAGATGCTGGAGAATCTGAGATAGCAAGGTGTAGAGCTGGATGAACACAGCAGGCCAAGCAGCATCAGAGGAGCAGGAAGGCTGACATTTCAG
>NC_063366.1:6453200-6494083 GCF_021869965.1 Rhincodon typus
AGCATCAGAGGAGCAGGAAGGCTGACATTTCAGTTTCTGAAGAAGGGTCTAGGCCCGAAACGTCAGCCTTCCTGCTCCTCTGATGCTGCTTGGCCTGCTGTGTTCATCCATCTCTACACCTTGCTATCTGTATGTCCTTGTTTGCTATGATCTGCCTGAGCTGCTTACAAAACAAAACTTTTCACTGTGCTTCGGTACATGTGACTACAATAAATCAAATCAGTTATAAATCATTGTCATTGTTGAGTTTCTATCCATCAAAAGGGAGAGTGCAAAACTGCATAATAATGAAGTGAAATAAACTAATAATACGATAGTAGTGGGTAGGCCTCTCACCATTCAATCTTCAACACTTGGATTGAAAGTGGGACCAGTTGCTCTTGCCATTGAGAAGCTCCTTGCTAGCCATCTCGTGCAATTTTCCTTACTTCCCCGCCATGGGCCACATTGTTCAGGGGCTAGGAAGAGTCCACTCCTTATACTTTCTTCACATCATACTTTCCTATCTTTGTGTCACTTGCAAGCTTAGCTACCACACTTTCATTCCCTTCACCTAAGTCAAAAGTGAGAGGTCAAAGCTCCAGTACAGAGCATTGTGGGACTCCTTTCATCGCCTCCTGTAAATCAGACAAAGTCCATTTATGCATTATATTTATGCATTGTTACACAATCACTAACGTTTGTGGCAGATTTCTAGCCTCACCACCAGAAACCGCAAATTGGTAGGAAGCAAAATGTGGAGTGGAAAACTGAGGGAGAGACTTAGGAGCAGGAGTAGACCAATCAGCCCCTCAATGCTACTCCACCATTCCAGATTATGGCTGATCACCTACTTAGACACCATTACCCAGGACTTTCCTTTGATGACATGTATATCTAGAAATCTGTTGACTTCTGCCTTCAACATACTAAATGACTGAACATCCACAATTCTCAGTATAGATAAAGCCAAAAGAATAAAATTCACGCATAAAAAGAATTTGCTGCAATTTACTTGCTAATGAAATGCAATGCACCCCTTTCCCCCTCCCTTCGGCCTAAATGTCCCACACCTCTAATTCCACCCCCCACACCTTCCTGCAATGCCCACTTCAACACCACAATTGTGGGTAGGTTTCACTTCTATTCCTCAGTTCAGGTTCAGATGCTGATCTTGCCCTTTACATGAAAAAAAATGCTTAAATAACCACCTAATTGTGGTGCAAAATTTCTTTCCCAGGCCTTACCATTTAACACTTTCTCTCCATTTACTTCCCAATGTCATTCTTCTCTTTAAATTCCATTAGCATTCCCAATTACTTTCCCCTCCCTTCACCTTACCTTTTTTTCATTCCAGTTCCAAATTACAGCTGTAAGACTTCATTACTCAATGGTCATTATTTGCATGTGCATTTTGACAACAGATGTATCTCCATAAATAACTGTCTGGATCATGAGTTTGGAAAACAAATCTTTATCACGACTTCTCGCTGCGACTCTCTGTCCTGGTACAAGGAGAATCCTTGCCCTAGATCACTGACACACCCAAGACAATCAAACACTCAAAGCCTGAACCTTTGACACTGAAATCTCCGGGTACCTTTCAATTCTATCCACATATATCAGCTGTTTGAATTGCTTACCAGAGGAGACTATGAACACACAGTAAATGTGCAGCAAAGTAACAAGCAGCATGTTGTAAAGACGAACTATTTAACCAGCAGAGAAGCTTCTGTAGGTAACATAATCTTGTATGCAATTAAACACCACGCTGCACTGAAGCTACCTATTGGTGCTCATGTGCAGCAAATCTGATAACCAAATCCAGTGAGGCTGAAAAGATTGTTCGGTCATTAGTTACCATGGAGTGGAGTCTGCCCTTTGCAGCAGAGGTATACACTATAGCCTGTTAAACATTCTTTCAATGAAAGAAATTGGGAAACCATTTATGCACAGCAAGCTTCCACAAACAACCATGTGAAAAGACTCAAGATCATCTGCTTTAGTGATACGAGCTGCGAATTAGGAGCAGTGTGGCAAAAGTGGGCTAGAGTTGGATGAGACATGCACCATAGGGGTGGGCTCGATAGCTAATGAGTTGGGTTTTGATGATTGAATGAGGAAACTCAATAGGCCTTGTGGAGAGAATCCCTCCATGAAATTCAATTAAATTGATGCTCAGCCAGAGACAAACCTAACATTCAGACGAACGTTTCTGATAAGTGACCTTTTATGACACCTGGAAGGTGCTGCATGAAATATCTTGTAAGCAATTGCAGATATAGGGAAAACAACAGGATTAATAAAAACAAAAGGAGGGTTATGTTGAATGGTGACAGAATCTTCCCTGCCCCTGAATGAGGTGGGCATATGCGAGTCAATTGAGAAAGAATGGTAAAAATGGAAAAAAACAAGATTCTCAATGTTCAGAAAAGAGAAGACCCATTTTCCACGGAAGGTTTTAATGTCTCAATGAGACTCTTGCTGGTGAATGGTGAGAGGCCTATTCGCATAAATTAACATTTCATTATTATTTAATCTTGCCTTGTTTAAAATTGCTTCTTTCCAAGTCATGTGGAGAAACCAGGTGTTGATAGTTCTCAATGTGAAATTCTGAATAGGCACTTGGTGGCTGCAGCTCTCCGGCATCTTCTCCAAGCCTCCGTCTTGGTCAGCAATAGCCCAGGGCACACTCCATGCCCCGCGACCGCCTAAACCCACCATCAATAGCATTTGCAAAACAGCAGCTTCATCACCTCATCATAGCTCATATGGGACTCATTTACAAAACAGTCCAGCGCTTTGGAATTACTGACATCGTGACATTGCAGTGCTGCTGCCAGGAACAGGGGACATCTCAGGTCTCTGAGCTCATTTTCTTAACACTCCCTCACTTTGTGCTTACTTGGATTACACAGCATCTCTTCTCTGCATTGGTTTGTCTCACTTTTTAGGGCAGGCAGATAGCCAGGTGGCTTGTACGTTCAGTAACAATGAACAGTCAAGGGGGTCTATGGTCAGTCAGGGGTTGTCGGACAAGAAATGTTTTGATGTGGCCTGAGTGAGTGAGTGAGTAGATTGAAGGAAGATGCTACATGCAATGGTGAGAGTGGAGCAATGATTAAATTGGGTTGGATACGGGGCTAAAAGGATGAAACAAGGCAGACAAATTAGACTGGGATTAGATTGGGATGGACAGGGATGTGGTGAGAGAGTACGACAGTAAGTTCTTTTGGATCAAATGGGATTTATTTGGGATTGTTAGAGGACTATGGGGAGACAGTAGAGCAGTGGGATTAGCCTGGAACTGACTCAAGGCAATGGGGCGAAAGCAGGATTATCACAGAAGCATGGGAATTGAGTGAAACATTGGGATGATTTTGCTATATGATTTTGCTATATGTACCTCTCAAATTTTATGTTTAGATATCTAAAGTTACAGATTAAATTGTGTCTGTCTCGAATTTGCCATTTTTGTAAACTCACAATGAGATTTGAAAATCAGATATATCTGAATAAAACCCTCTTTCTAATTTATTTCTTTCTTGTACAGGTGAGCTCATCATGGTATTCTTGTGTAATTTATCACCATTCTGTAATTTTTGTCACTTCTGGAGGCCCAGCTCTGAAAGTTATACTACCAGATTGACTGACCGCTATAGAGGCAACAATCTCTACACACAAACCTGTCACAGACCACTTTCATCACTTCTGTGTGACTACTTTTGACTTCACTGGAACACAGGGAGAAAGAAGGCACAGGCTAATTTCTTTCACTTCTGCATTAAGCTGCACATTATATCCATCTTCCTTCTCACTCTCCAGTGAGAGAACCCATACTTCTGTCTCTTCTCAGCCATGGCAACTCTCACCTCAATTGCTACCATTATGTCTGTTTTGTTTGCTAGTTATTTTAATCCTCAATACTCTTAATACTTTTTTCCATTCCTCCAAGCTGCCTTTTTACATCTTTGAACCATCTTTAGGGCTCTTATACCTTGGCTTGAACTATCGTCAATAACTGTTACTTACTGCAGTTTAGCGGTTACTTATGTTCACCCTTGAATCATCACAGCTGCAACCCCCACTCTCTGCAAACATATCCATGTTTCAACTATCGTGGCTCTTTAACACCTTCCTGTCCAGAAAACTTCACAGAAATCCAAATTTATTCAATATAGCTCATAAGCATATAGTATTTCAAACAGAATAATACAGAAGTGTGGATTGTGACAAATATACATTTAACTCAATAAATTTATGAGGCTAGTATTGTTTACAGTTGTAGTCAGTGTATAAGGAAAATGTTACAGAGGATATGGAAAGGGAGCAGGGAATATTTTCAACAGTAATATTGCACAAGCATACATAGCAGGAAAGGATCAACACGTTGGGTCTCTTTTGTGTCAAAAAGTCCACATCGCGTCCTAATAGCACACAATCATAGAGATATGGCGTCTTTTACAGCCCAGGAAATGGCCAATCAGCCCATCATTTCCACAATGGTCATCAAGTTTCATTCTAATTCCATTTCCTGGCACTTGGCTCATGACCATCTATGCCATGGCTTTTCAAGTGCTCATTTGAGTACTTCTTCAAAGGCTTCTGGATTCCCACCTCTGCCACCCTTTTAGGCAGTGAGTTCCAGATACCCACAATGTTCTGGCTGAAAAACATATTGCTCTAAATCTCCTCTAGCCTTCTGCTCCTTAGTTTAAACATGCACCCCATCGTTATTGACCCCACCACTAATGGAAACAGTTTCTCCCTATCTATGCCCCTCATAATTTGTACACCTCAATCATGTGCCACCTCAGCCTTCTGTGTTTTTAGGAAAACAATCTCAGCCTATCTAGTCTTTCATCATTGCTGAATCACTCCAGACCAGGCAACATTCTGGTGAATCTCCTCTGCTTTTCCATTATGCAATTACATCCTTCCCATATTTTGGCAATGGAACTGCACGCAGTCCTCCAGCTATGGACCAATATCTTTAACAGCTCCATCATAACATCCCTGCTCTTATGTTTAATGTAAGGCAAGTATCCCATATGCTTTCTTATCCACCTTATTGACCTGGCCTGTTGCCTTCAAAGATCTGTAAACATGCACACGAAGGTCCCTTGGATCTTTTGTATTTCCTATGGTTCATAGTCCAGGTTCCTGTACTTACTTCCTTTGGTTGTTCTCCCAAAATGTATCATCTCACACATTTCAGAATTAGATCTCATTTGCCACTCTTCAGCCCATCTGACCAGCTGGTCTATATTGCCCTGTAGCTACCTACCACACCACCAATTTTCATGTGATCTGCAAACTTACGGATCATATCTCCTACCTTTATGTTTATATCATTAATGTAGACTGAAAACGCAAGGGACAAGAACCGAAACCTATTGTTTGCACTGGACACAGGCTTCCAGTCACAAGAAGACCCTTCAGCTTTTACCATCCACAACTTGCTACTAAGCCAATTCCAATTTGCCAAATTGTCCTGGATCTCATAGACTCTTAGTTTCTTAACTAGTCTACCATGCAAAACTTTGTCAAAAGTCTTACTGAAGTCCATGTGGACTTATCAACTGCATTACTCTCATCTACACCCCTAGTTACCTCCTCAAAATTTCAATGAAATTTGTTAGACAGGTAGTCCCCCTTACAAAGCTGTGCTGACAATCCTTAATTGATCCTTGCCTCTTAAATTAACTCTGTCCCTCAGAAATGTTTTCAACAGTATCCGCACCAGACAGGTTGCAGCTGTACAGGACATTGGTTAGGCCACTTTTGGAATACTGGATGCTATTCTGGTTTCCCTGCTATAGGAAGGATGTTGTTAAACTTGAAAGGGTTCAGAAAAGATTTACAAGGACGTTGCTAGGATTGGAGCGTTTGAGCTATAGGGAGAGGCTGAATATGCTGAGGCTATTTTTCCTGGGGCGTCAGAGGCTGAGGGGTGACCTTATAGAGGTTTATAAAATCATGAGGGGCATGGATAGGGCGAATAGCCAAGGTCTTTTCCCCAGGGTGGGGAGTCCAAAAATAGAGGGCATGCATTTGAGGTGAGAGGGAAAAGATGTAAAATGGATCTAAGGGGCACATTTTTCACTTAGAGGGTGCTCCATGTATGGAATGAGCTGCCAGAGGAAGTGGTGAAGGTAGGTACAATTACAATATTTAAAAGGCACCTGGATGGGTATATGAATAGTAAGGGTTGAGAGGGAAATGGGCCAAATGCTGGCAAATGGGACTAGATTTATTTAGGATATCTAGTGGGCATGGATGAGTTGGACCAAAGGGTCTATTTCCATGCTGTACAGTCTATGACTCTATATTAGACTCAGTGGACTGTATCTTCCTGGATTATCCCTACTACCCCTCTTGAATAATGGTACCATATTAACTGCCCTCTATGATGAGTTTTGAGGGTTTGTGATCACAGTTACCTAATATAGACAGTTGATGATTTGCAAATAATTTTCTGCCATTTATTGAATGTGTTAAGAAGCAGCTTTTTAGATCTGATACATTAGTTAATTACAATAAAAAGTATGTATACAATGTGACAACTGGGGATGGTTCACTGCTATTAGAGGACAAACAGGCTGATGTTGTGGATTGTTTTGGTCTCGTTAAAGTTATGAAGCGCTCGAGTTGAGATGTTAGGGAACTCTTCCCTGCGTCTTCCTTCTCTTATTCATGTCCATCTTCCATTTGGAGAAGACAGCTCTCTGTAGATTGCCTGATGAGTACTGCTGCCTGCGGAGGCCACCAAATGACAGCCCTCTTTTCTCTTCAGCTCCCATTGTTTTGCCTGAGTTAGAGGTGCAGGTAATGTACACTGTCTCAGTCAATTTTCTGAATCCTTTTGGCAGCTTCTCATGATGTTCAATGACCATTGCCCCTTGTCCATCTTCATCTGAGGGTTAGTTTACATTCCAAGAACAAAACCTTCTTATTTCCAAAAACATTGCACTCATAATTGAAAGAAATGTGTTCAACATCATTTTTTTTAATGCTTGTGGAAGTCTAGCTACTACTGTAACACAGTTAATGAGGTTTCATGCTGTACAGGAATTACCAATAATTGAATGCTGAGTGACGTAGTTTTAATGATGATCCCAAACTCCAACATCTGCACTTCAGACTTCCTCCCTGGAGCCAGAGCGGGTTTGAAATGTCAGAGCCTCTGAAATGTCCTCCTGTTCCTCCCAGCCGGGATATATCACATCTAGGCCTGGGATTTATTCACTTTCAAACCTGCTAATACCTCCTCTCCCTTTCAATGATAATCTGTTCAGATATATCACAGGCCCCTCTCTGATTTCTACCTGCATCAATTTTCTCTACAGTGAATATAGAACAAAATATCTAAGGGATGGTTATGGTTTTGGGAGTTATGGATCCGTAGGTGTATGGGAAGGGATGGGATGCAGACTGCAACAGGACATGTCTTGACCCAATCGTGAGGAGAGACTGCAGGGGGCTTTTCTCTGGTCATTAAATTGTTCATATAATTGATTAGCACCAGTGAAGTAGGTTTACCACTAACCCATCTCCCTCTAAGTCAGTGACATTTTAAGTGAATGACAACTTGGTTGGGTTAAAAGTCTACTGTCTGAAAATGAAACATTCAGATTCAAATTGTTGCTGTACTGGAATCTTGGTGGACCTTTGATTGCACTTTGTCATTCTTTGGCATCAATGTCACTGCTAAACATTTGTTTCCCTTGGAGGATTCTTCAAATCTTGTCAGAGAAGATAGCTGTGTTTCCAGCATAAGTAACGCAGTAATGAGGTAGAATTGTGTGTGATCCTTCTATTTTGTTCTGTATTCATTTGAACACAACTGGAAAATTTGATGTTCAGTCATGGTTAGTAAAGCTGACTGTGCTATTTTGTTGTTGCTTCTCCTAGGCACCTGCATTGGCCATATCAAGAGTCGACTTCCACCTCTTGGTGTTTGTGATATCAAGGATATCTAATGTCACATTTTAAAGACTTGTCTGTAGTTAGATGACTATTGAATAATCCCACCAAACCTGTGTAATCAGGGATATCATCTGATTTTTAGACCCTGAAGTGTTGACATACAGGACAATTGGGAGGGTATGAAAGCTAAACTACCTAAAGGGAGCTGGCAATTAAAAGATCCCCCCCCCCCCACCATTGACCTTATACCAGCAGGGATCATGGTGTAAATTACAAATCATTATCGCCAAAGGAAAATACTCGATTATCAATTAAGTGTAACAATTTTCAAAACTGGTAGAAGCTATTCAAATTGTTAACTCGCAGATTCCACAATTGACCACGCAGTCAAGTTCGCCAAAGGAAATTGGCCCTCGCTGTGGTTCCTGTTTTACTGCAAGAAGCATAAGGAAGTGTATGAATTCTTTGAGGATAAAATGCATTGCACATTAAAAACCATCACTGAGGAGAGTGGAACTAGTAAATTGCTATTTTAAAGTTATTTTCACAAATACATGGAGCAACAAATGATAAAAGTTAGGATTTGAAGTTACTAATAGTCTTGATGACCACGATATCCACCACTTCCTCCATTGTTAGAATTAAGGAATCCAAATAACAAATAGTGTTTAAGTTGGTCCACATGGGCCAAACAAAATGTTATAAAATACAATGCAAAACTGGCAAATAAATCATAGTATCAGAGGATGATTACAGCACTGGAAATCTTTGCAGTTTTGCCCCTGTTCATAAAACTTAGCATCCCACATGCATTTTTAACTATTCTCCAAATCTTCTCTGTCAATTCAATGATTTGTGCACATGTATATAAACATCCTTATGTTCCTGCACCATCCTTTGGAATTGTACCCTCTATTTTACATTACCTGTTCCTGTTCTTCCGCCCAAAATGAATCATCTCGCAGTTCTCTGCCAGTCGTCTTAACCGAGTCAAAAATCCTGATATAGATTCCCCTGGTTCTCAAATGGCCGAGTAAAACCAATAGCATTTCAGAATTAGAGGAGGCTTGGGTTTGTAATATTCCTTAAATAAATCCATCAACTCTTGAAAAGTGTCAGTATCTGGTGCCTCAAGGAAAGTTAGGCCCTTAATAACCGAAAATGCTGCAGGTTTAAAAGCCGTCATGAAGCATTTCATCTGTCCCAATGTCATTTGGCTGGTAAAAAAAAAAATGCATTCTTTCCACATACTTATCCAGTATTCAAAGGCAGGATTGAATGAGTCAAGCTTCCCAAGTAATGGCACAGTCCCAGAAATGCTTACCCCAACTCAAAGACAACTGTTACAAGTAAATTTCTGCAGGAGCGTGCCTTTCTCTCATCATCACTGAAACAGCTGGGATCACATCACTAAGCCATCTTTATTTACACTTGGAGACGTTTTGACATTGATCCAGCTGCATCAGAGACAGCTGTCAAACTGAACATGATGTCTGACAAGGAAAAGAAAAGCAAACATAAATTAAAACAGCAGCAGAAGAAGATTTCAGAATTGTATGTATGATTTCTGTTCCCTTTAAACACAATTATAGTCCTTAAACAACCTACTGTTTACGTGATTTCTATCAGCATCTTATGCTGAATCTCATGAGCAATACACATCTGCACAATTTTCCAAAATGTATCAATACCTTGAAGATGAAGAGAAACATGTAATTGAAGAGCTGAGGAGACAAAAGGAGGAAGATTTGTGACCAATGAAGGAGAACCTGAGAATTGAAGAAAAATTCCCTTTACTTGAAGAGAACACATTGAACCTTTATATGAATATCAAGTAGCTAGTCAGTATCTTTTTTCAATGTAACCCTTTACAATCTAATCCTCAAGCTGTTTGACTAAGTGTACTTTGTGATAGGTCTCAAACCCCGTCACCACAATGCACAACGTACGGTGTAACAGAGGGCAAACAGGAATCAATCAAGGGCTTTGAATGTCAAAGAGATTGTCACACACAGTAAAAATCTGACAGTGGCTGCACTGTAACTGAAACCAGAGTGGCAGAGTAAAGATGCACTGCACTTTAAACCATCTATAGATCCCTCATTTTCAACAAATATAAAGAATTCATGGATTTCTTTGTGACCAAGACAATATTATCTGCTCAGTTGCTTTCACCATGTCCCTCCCTCTCTTAGCCCACCTGGTTAAAGTTCCTCTAAGTCTTCCCCTTACCATAACCTTGGAATACAGATTTTCCTTTAGATTTTCTCTTATTTCTGGTTAATCCTTTCTAGGCTAATTTTGTTCATGAAACCCAGCCCTTCCTTGTTAAAACATATTCCCATTAAACAGCTGACCACCCAACTTCCCCATGTTGTTAATAGTTCACTCTCTTCAAATTTGATTTCCGTGTTTTGAAATTTCCCAGTTTCATTCTATTCCAAAACTAAGATGTCCTTGACCTTCTGTCCTTGCAGGTTACTTCATCTCGGAACTTCTTCAGCTCTTCTCGAAAGTCCACAAACATATTGTCACTTCTCAAATCTATGGCTACGTCTCCTGGAATTGGATGTTTGAATCACTACAACCAGATTTCTGTCCCAGTCACATTAGAGAAATATTTCTTTTCATAGTGGCATATAGCATTTTGTGTTTCTGTGGAAACAGTAAACTATCCTTCCTCATTTTATTCCAAAGTTCCATTGTCTTTGAAGTGGCTGGTATGCCATCACCTTCTCGAATGCCTCTCCAGCATGGTGGGACAGTACATGCCTAGTTCCAGTCCTATCTAGCTAATTGCAGCCAGGAAATCACCATCAATGACTTCTCTTCCAGCTCCTGAACCAGACCTTTTACAAATTTGGTGTCATATTTGACCCCAAGACGTATTTCCAACTCCTTCCTTGTACCATCATTGATATAACTGATTTCTACCTCTGTGACATGACAGGGTAGAGGGAGGGTTTATCTCAGTTGGCTAGACTGCTGCCATGCAGCTCAGATTAATGCCAAAATTATAGGGTTTGATTTCCATTCTGGCTGAAGTAGAAAAGGGCATGCTTATTTACCTGTAATACACTGTCATGGACAGGTGCATTAGCAACAGGTAAATTTATGAAGATTTGTTGAAGTCATTTTTTTTTCATCTTGTTGGTTATCTCACCATTTTCCACTACCCAGTCTGGCAAAGATACCCTACAGAATTGAGCCAGCTCGCTCAATAGGTGGTGCTACTGTGGAATTCTTTATATTGGACATTGAATTCTCCCATACAGAGCACATTCTGTGCCCACGATCACCTGAAAGCTTCTAATTAGTGTTCAACATAGAGGACTGCTGATTCACCATTCATTGACATTGTGGCTGATCTGTGACCTAGCTGCACATTAAGGTTTTAGAGTAGATTTGTAGCCAACCACAACTAGCTGCACATTTTTACGTTCTCCTCAAGTCACTTAATCTTGTTGTTAATGAAAAAACTCTTGACTTCAGATTTAAACATTTATCTCGCATTTCTTGTGACAGTTGAATCAGAGTCCAAACATCTATTAGCATTTTCCATAAAGGAATTCCCAAATTCACTCGTGGGGAGTCTGGTTCAGTTGTTTAAAAAGATCTCTTGTCCTAGACTCCCAATTCAGCAATCATAGCAAGATGTTTGACTGTATAGGCATTACAATGAATCTACTCTCCTTGTTCTCATCTGTTGTGTTCTCAGGTACTGAATATGTTGCCCTAGAGCTGCCTAGAGGTAGCCAAGAGATGGTACAGCTAGTATTTCACTTTTGAGTGAATGCTGAGATTAGATGCAACATCACTGTCACCAGCTTAGGGCCACAGAGTCAGGCTCTATGTTACTTGTAAAATAGAAACCAGATATAAAATTAACTGATCAGCGAATCTTCAAGGGATTCAGCAGTGGAGGAATCTCGTTTGAATTTGTTGGAGGGAAGGGGACATGCGGATGTGGTAATTGAAATGCTATCACTTACATCATCAGTGAAAACTCCACATAAATCCATTCATATTTTACTAAAAGCATTAAGTGTATTATTTAACGATGAGCAATCTGAACAGCTCTATATATTTCTAAAATTGCTTCTGACTCTGTGTCCTGCAGGAACTGAAGAGATTGAGAGAAAGGTGAGTACTTAATCCAAACGCTCACACAGTGGTCACAGTTTATATCCAGCAGTGAGTGATTAGATCAATCCCATTTAAACACGTACCCGGACAGAGGGTAGGAAGAGGAAGGCAAAGAGTGTGGTGAAGATAAAGAGATATGTTTGTTTCCAAGAGGGAAGTGCACAGGATTTCCAGGCACATTACTCTGCACAGTGTGAAAATGAATGAAACAGATCATCTCTCCAGATAAGAAACGCTGCAGAAATAGTTTCTCTCTGTTTACACAATTTGGCTGGAGCTAAGCAACAATAGGGGTTCTATGAAATTGCTTGGTGTATTCTGTAGGCTATCACCTAATGGGAAAGCTATAGAGGAACAAATTTGTTCAGAGAAATGCAAAACTTATAGAGCAGCTATAATAGTGGAATTTAATGATTCTAATATAGACTGAGTTAATAATAGTTTAAAGGGCAGGGAGGGGAAAGAATTCTCAGTGTATGGTGAGGAGAATGTTCTGTGTTTCCAGTGTGTGAAAATCTGTTTTTTGGAATTATGACGGACCAAATGGAGGAAGGTTTAGTAAGCAAACATTAAGTGGACAGTGATCGTTGCAATGAAAGATTGATTGGCTACTGAAAATGACAAGGGACAATTCAGAATAAGAATGTAATTAGGGGAAGGACAACTTCCATGAGTTGAGAACAAATTTGATCCACATAAACTGGAATCAAAGATTGCCAGGTAAAACTGTCATTGGACAATGAGCTGCCTTCAGATAGTTTGGATACAGTTCAGGTAAATTCACATGAGGTGGAAAGGTGAAGCAAACAAAACTAAATCTCCCTGAATGTTGAAATGGATAGAAGGTAAGCTGAAGCAGGAAAAAGGTGTGCATATAAAAGATGTCAGGTGGATAATACATGTAAGCACGAGTTCAATACGGAAGGTGGAAAGGGGAATTGAAAAACGTCAAATAAGAGAAGCAACGAAAGAGGAACTCGCAACTAACATAAAAGGATAATAAAAGAGGAATCATGCAGATTATAGTCCTAAAAGGCAAGTCTTGCATTAAGTCAGGGGACATGGTTGAGATACCAAATGAGTACTTTGCAATGATTACTGTCCCCTTAATGTTCGCTTCCTGAACCTTCGTCCATTTACTCCAACATATTCCTAAAAATCGGGAAAGAGGTGCATTGAAACACTACATTCCCTTTATCATGACTTGGAAGTACATTGTTTTTTCTTCACTATGTACAATCAAAATGCTGGAATTTCCTTTCCGATAGCAGTATGTGTGCGTCCGCATTGTATGGATTGTTCCAGTTCAAGAAGATGACTCACCACCTTCATTTCAAGGGCAATAGGCAATGAGCAACAAATGCTGACAAATGCTCACAACCTGAAAATTAGCATTTTGAAAAAAAAAGATGTAAGAATGCTTTAACAGGGAGTGAAAGTTGTTTTGAGACAGAGGTATGGATAGAAACTCAGATAAAGATAGCTGAATAAAACAGAGTAACAGAAATACAGAGGTACAGGTAGAAACTCAGATGGATACAGCTGAATGAAACAGAGAGTAACAGAAATTAGACTGATGAGGATATAGACAACCCTAGAAGGTTAGGATCAGCAAATGCATGGCGAAAAAGAAGAATTCCGAGTCACACACCATCTGGCTTAGAACTGCAGCACAGGAGGCGCCATTCGGTCCGTTTATATCCCGTCAACTCTTCTATTTCCACGCTTTGGTACACGAGGCCCCGCGAATTCACATGCTACAAGAGCCGATTCATTTTCCTTTTGTGTTTGAAATCTTGGAAATGAACTTCAGACAGTTATCTCCAGCAATTTACGTTTGCTAATTCTGTGGCGCTGAAGACGGTGTCGATGCCTCAGTCATGGCGGCTCGATGTCCCAGAAGGGGCCGCGCCGCTGAAACCGCCTCCTCCTCAGGCGGAGATGAACAGTGCGCAAATGCGGGAGATGCCGGCGGCCGGTAGTACACGAGAACGCATGTGCGCAAGGTGCCTGCGGAAAAGATGGACGGAGGGCGCTTGCGCGGGAGGCGCAATGAGCCGGCAGTGGAGGAGAGCGCATGCGTTTGTGGTACCGGCGGCCGAACGTGGGAAAGGGCGCATGTGCGAGACGTGCCGGCGGCTGGCGGTGAAGAATAGCGCATGCGTGGGAGGTGCCGGCGGCCGGCCGTGGTGGAGGGCGCTTGAATTATTTCTGGGGAGTGGGAGGCCTCTCCCCAGACTCCATATGGAAGAAAGAGAACCCAAGGGCGGTAAGTAGTTGGGTAGGCGGGCTGGCCGATCGGGTGGAAGGCGGATCCGCTAACAGACCCGCCGTCAGCTCTTGGGGCCGGGTAAAGAGGCGGCGGCTCATCTCCCGCCTCCGAGCGCAGAGGCTACCCACACCCGGAAAATAGACAGTACCAAACCCAGGGATCTGTTCATATCCCAATCCCGGACCCGTCTTGACCGCAATCCCTTAGATTCCTCCTGATCTCAATCCCTTAGATTCCTCCTGATCTCAATCCCTTGGATTCTTCCTGATTCTAATCCACAGGATCCCTCCTAATCCCAGATCCCTCCTAGTCTTAAAAGCAGAGATCCTTGCCCAACCCAGTGAACATTCCTGATCCCAATCCCATCTCCTCCTGATACCAACTTCAGATATCTCTCATGATCCCCAATTCCTTCCTGATTCCAATCCCAGAGGTCCCTCCTGATCTCAGTACCATCCGGATCCCAATTCCATCTCGATCCTAACCAGAGATCCCTCCTAATCCAAATCCATCCCAAACCCAATCCCAAAGGATTTTCCTGAGCGCAGTTCCAGCGATTGCTCCTGATCACAATCACAGCTATTCCTCCTGGTTCTAACCACATAGATTCCTCCTGATCCAAGTTCCAAGGATTCCTCTAATCCAAAACCTAGAGATTGTACCCTGCCTTCCAATAACAGAAATGCTCCATTCTGCCTCTCCCATTTCTTGAGATTGTCCCTCCCTCTTCCCAATCCCAAAAATTTCCCTTTTCCTGATCCCAAATGTTTGCCTCTTTCCTTTCACAATCCCACAGACTTCCACTCCATCCCAATGCTAGAGGGATTTCAAAGTACATTCAGTTATAACTTGCAAAAGAGAGTCAAATAAATACTTGGGAAGGAAAGAATTGGAAGGTTATGTATAATGAGAAGGGGAGTGAGGTTCCTGAATAACTTTAGCAAAGAGCTGACACAGAAATGAGGGCTTTTGTTCTGATTGACCCTGGAGAATGGATACTAATGGCAATACCAGCACTTACTGTCAGTCTCTGATTGCCCTTGAGAAGATAATGGTGAACGCCCACCCCCCAATCCTTGGAGTACAGATATACGGACAGTGCCGAGGGGAAGGAGTCAAGGGCCAGAACCACAGAGATGCTCTGAGGGTCCGTACTTGCGAATCCCTACTCATTCATTTACAGTTTCTGCAACTGCAGCTGGCAGAGACCTGGAGTTCAGCGCAGCAGCTGGAGAAATGTGAGGAAATGTAGAAGGGTATATTAGGAGTTTAAAGAAACAATGATATTGTTCAAATCAGGATGGTTTGAGGCTTGAAGAAGAACTTTTGTATTGTCCTGTGCATTTATTGCTCTTATCCTTTCAGGGATGTGATGCTGTAGTTTCGAAAATGCTTTTGAACAAGTCTTGCTGCGGTGCATGCTGTAGATCGTATATGTTGCTGTCACTGTGCATCAATGATAAAGACACTGAATGTCGAAGATAATGGATGGGGTGCCAATCAAGCAGGCAGCTTTGTGCTGAATGTTGCTGAGCTTTTTGAGTGTTATTGGAGCTGCACTCATTCAAACAATTGGGGAACGTTCCATCACACTCCTGACTGCAGATGATGAACAGGCTTTGGGGAGTCATTAAGAAGTGGCTGAAAATGGTTTGACCTTGGACACTATCCTGATATCAGTACTTAGGGTGCTATGGCACAGCGGTAGTGGCTCTGCCTCTGAGCCGGGAGGCCCGATCCAACTTACATCTGCTCCAGAAGTTTGTAATAACATCTGTCTGAATGGGTTGATAAGAAAATCAATATCCCTCCTTTAGGTAAGGAGATCAGAATTTCCCACAGTACTCCAATGTGGTTTGACTTCTGCCTTGTAGCAAGGCTTAACCTGGTGTGAATGCTTAGGGCTCTTGTGGCGCAGTGATAGTCTCACTATCTCTGAACCACGAGGCCTGGGTTCAATCCCACCTGACGTGCGCTATAACATTTCTGAACAGGTTGGTTAAAAATATCTCTTCTGATATCATTAGGAATCAGAAGGAAAAAGTAGAGAGTCATACCAAGCACAAAGCAAGATGGTAGTAGATGTTGAAGTCCAATTCATTCCAGCCACAGGACATGACTGCAGGAGTTTCTCATAATAGTGCAATGCTTGACTGAGGGTTCTGTTGGGTCATGAGGTTGCAGAGTGTTGAATATAATTATTGCTGCTGATGGTCCACCATACCTCATGGATTCCCTGTTTTGAGTGTCATTAGCGCTCTGGATCATTTGGCATGGTGTTAGTGCTCCACAACACAATGGAAAGGTATGCTTAATGTGAAAACAGGACATATTGTTAGCCCAGTAACAATTACAATTTTCTGTTCAACTCTTTTTCAAGGGCTGTGTGCATTGCTGGCAAGTACAGCATCCAACCTAAAGTGCCCGGAACTGGGTAACCTGTGAGGTGAGTTTGGAAGGCAGTTAAGAGTCAACCACTTTGCAACAAATGCTAATATCCTTTACACTTCTTTACACATTCTTTGCTTCTTTTGCAGTGTTACCCTGGCCGGCCTCCCTCATTCCACCCTTCATAAACTTCAGATCATCTCAGGGTAGCGGAGTCCAAAGCTAGAGAGCAAAGGTTGAAGCTGAGAGGGGAAAAATTTAAAAGGAACCTAAGAAGCAACTTTTTCACGCAGATGGTGGTGCATGTATGGCATGAACTGCCAGAGGAAGTGGTGGAGGCCAGTATAATTACAACATTTAAAAGGCATCTGGATGAGTACATGAATAGGAAGGCTTTAGAGTGATATGGGCCAAATGCTAGCAAATGGGACTAGATTAATTTGGAATATTTGGTCAGCATGGATGGGTTGGACCAAAGAGTCTGTTTCTGTGCTGTACATTTCAATGACTCTTTAACTCTTAACTTGCACCAAGTAATGTTCCTCTATCATCCCTCTGCTCGCTGTCCTTCATTTTTGGTTAAGCAATGCTTTGATTTTTAAATTCTCATCTTTGTTTTGAAACCCATCCACGGCCTCTCTCCATCCTTTTAGTGCTTCTATCCTAGCAATATCTGAGCTGTTATCGTGGCTTTAACCACATTCTCGACCTTTAATCACTTTCCCCATTGCGGGACATGCTTTGGCTGCCGAGGCTCTAATTACCTTGAATTCCATCCAAAACATGTCTGTCTTGCTCCTGTTTTAAGATGATACTTCAAGTCTTCCCCTTTGTCTAAGCTTTTAGTCACCTGTCCTAATCTCTCCTTATTTGGCAAAATTGAGTTCCTGAAGCACTAATAGTCATAGAGTCATACAGCACAGAAATAGACCCTTCAATCTAACCAATCCATGCTGATCATAATCCCAAAATAAACTAGTCCCACCTGGCTGCACGTGCCCATATCCCTCCAAATATTTCTTATT
This sequence comes from Rhincodon typus, assembly GCF_021869965.1. Taxonomy (NCBI): domain Eukaryota; kingdom Metazoa; phylum Chordata; class Chondrichthyes; order Orectolobiformes; family Rhincodontidae; genus Rhincodon; species Rhincodon typus. The sequence goes on from NC_063366.1 coordinate 6,470,940, forward strand.
CATGTACTTATCTAAATGTCTTTAAACGTTGTAGTTGTATCTGCATCCAGCACTTCCTCTGGAAGTTCATTGCACACACGAACCACTCTTTGTGTAAAAAAAAAATGCCCCTCATGTCTTTTTAAAATCTTTCTTCTGTCACCATAAAAATATGCCCCCAAGTCTTGAAATCTCCCACTTTTTCCAGGGAAAAGACACCTGTCATTCACCTAATCTATACCCCTCATGATTTTATAAACATCTATAAGGTCACCTCTCAACCTCCCAAGCTCCAGTGAAAAATGTCTTGAGGATAACTAACTGCATTGAAGGTGCTTTATGAATGCAAATTGTTTTCAAGTAAACCCCATCTAATTTTACCAGCTCTAGTATTCTTTTTCCTCCAAGTCACAGATCCTGAGGCCCCCATCTTTGACCTTGTTTTTTGTTTTGCAAATGCACGTCAATGTAAGTTGTCTTGTCATTGTGTGCAATTCTGGGAGCTGTACTTTACAAGGGATAGCAATGTGATCAAACGGGCAGAGAAGAGGTTTCCAAGGATGATTCAAAGGATGGGGACTTGAGTTATGTGGAGAGAATGGAGAAGCGAGTTCTCTTCTGTCCTCTTGGAGTTGCGCAGTACGAGAAGAGATTTTATTGAAACATGTAACATCCTGAGGGAAATTGACAACGTAGTTACTCGGGGAATGTTCTCCTTTTGAGAAGTAGAACGAAGGGACACAATTTAAAAATTAGGGATAGAGTCATCGAAATGGAAATGGACTCTTTGGTCCAACCAGTCCATGCCAACTATAATCCCAAACTAAACTAGTCCCACCTGCCTGCTGCTGCCCCATATCCCTTACACCTTTCTTATTCATTAACTTATCTAAATGTCTTTTAAATATTGTAACTGTACCAGTATCCACCAGTTCCTCCAGAAGTTCATTCCACACATGAACCACACTGTGTTTAAAAAAAAATTGCCCCTCATGTCTTTTTTAAATCTTTCTCCTTTCACCTTAAAAATAGGTTTCAGAGTCTTGAAATCCTCCAGCCTAGGGAAAAGACATCTGCCATTCACTTATCTATAGCCTCCATGATTTTATACATTTTATTTAAGACAGAAATGAGGTGAAATATTTATTATTTAAATATTTACCTCAGAGGGTCGTTGTTCTGTGCAGTTGTCTTCCGCAGAGAGCAGAGGAGGCTGAGTCATTAAATATTTGTACGGCCAAGTTAGATGATGTTTAATTAACAAGTATGGGGTAGACAGGAGAGTTGAGGCAAAGCCGGAAGCACATCATCCACAAATTTATCAATGGAGCTGAATGGCTTGTTCCTGATTTGTACGCTCTCCTTAAAGAGATAGGTTTAAGCAGAGACTTGATAGAGACAATCAGAATTCTAAGATATTTGCACAGAGCAAATCAGGAGAAACAATTTCTTCTGTTAAGAGGTCCTAGTTTGAAAGTAGTTAGTAAGTTACCGAGAGAGAAAATGGGAAATGGATGACCAGAGAAGTTTGCCGAGATCTGAAATGTCCTAACTGCAGGTGTGATGGTAGCAGATACTGCAAGGAGTTTTAAAGGCAGTGGGACATGTACTTAAAGAAAAATAATTAGCTGAATTGCAACGGAAAAAGAGGAAGTCTTGTGGGGCAGCGGGTAGCATCCCTTCTTTGGAACTGGAAACCCAATTTCAAGGCCCAGGTCAGGACCTGATGGCCAAGAAAAATTCATAATGTGGCCAAACAGGTTGAATATCAACCTGCAAATCCCTGTTACAAAGGCCGATGGTAGGGGTTTAAGAGTTGGAGAGATTCCTGGTCAGCCATGTGATAGGAAGAATATTGAAGCCTCTATCATTAGAGTTCATAGCGGCAGTGTACAACATGCCTGTGGAAAGTGTGTATTGCCAGAGCAACTCAGATTCCTTGAGGGTGGCCAGTTGGCCAGACCAGCTTTTAGGCAGAGAAGACGGAGGTGGAAAGAAACTGGGGCGTGCGACTACATGGGACAACACTTTCCAGGGACCACTACATGCCTGAAGGAACAAATAGTCTGTTTCTGTGGTACTAGATTTTACACCTGAGGAAATCTTAGAACTTAGCCAATGTGTAGGCTACAGACTAAGTGCAGGGAAATGAGATTGGTATAGTTTGATGTTTGCTGATTGACATAGACATGATGGGCCAAAGGGCTTGTTTCTATGCTCTGTGACACTATAACTTTATGTTTCCCGAGTGACAAATTAGTTATATCATGTCCTAACATTACCAGTTAATGGGATGTGGATGGGAAAGGAATCAACTGATATGCTGGCTGGTAAATCCCGTGAGCATTGGCATGGACCGATTGGGAATGGCCTGTTTCCATAATTTGAATTCAGTCATTCTACCAGTGCTCCACTCCAGTGTTGTTTAGCTTAGAATGTCCTCCGGTCTCCCAAAGCCACCATTTATACATAGACGGAGAGATCTCTTCACATGAGTCAGGACTGGAACTTTTCGCAGGCTTTGCAGCCGGCGCTGAAACCTTTCCAGCCTCTTGTTGGGGTAAGACCCAATAATTCTAATTGACTAATGTCTTAATTTAGGATATACCTGCTTCATCAATCAGCAGATCTGTCTACTGGAAGTGGGTATGTTGGGAGGTGGGGTGGGGAGTGGTGGAGTCCAAAACTAGGAGCCATCAATATAATCAGCAAGAAATCCAATCGGGTGCTCAGAAAAAACCTCTTTACCCCAGGGAGAGGTTAGTATGTGGCATCAGGAGGAGATATCCTAGTGGTATCATTAACGGCTTCTTCCTGTGCTGCAGGCCCGATGTAATTCAGTGTAAACTTTACTCCATTGTACAAATGGATCTTTAATGCTTCCCACTGTTTTTCAACAGAAATCTCACTTGGCGCATCTTTAGTGCTGATGGCTGTTGAATTATGTGGCAGAGGTCACTGACTGCCTGACCAGACCAACCAAACCTACTTGCAGCTGCTACATTGATAAGGTAACTTGCTTCATGTCGCTGTCTCCTCAGCCTAGCTGGACATCCATTGTTTGGAGCTATTGGTTGGCATTTGGATCCTAAAACTATGTCTAAACAGTTTTTAGATAGTCCCAAGTGATTTGAAACTCCACCTTCAACATTAGCAACCCTGAGAGTAACCATGATGGAGCATAGTCAAAGCAGGAACATCCAAGGCCCTGTTTGTGTACAATTGTTACATTGTGGTGGGGCATCTTTCTGGAGGTTTTGCCACATGTCTTTCATCAGCCCAGGCTCTTGCTGTTGGTCATGTAACCAAATACTTTAAAAGCAGGAATGAGGCACTTGGCTCCCTGAGCTTGCTGTGCCACTCAGTTGGATCAGGGCGATCTAATGACCCCACAATCCTAGCTACCCCAGGTAACTTCTCACACACTTCAATTTCTATCAGTAATGAGTAACAGGGAGAATCATTTTTAAAACCCCACAATTAGGCTATACATCCTCCTGCTTACATTTTCGCAGCTGCTGTTTTCTTGAGGTGAATCTTCAATGAGACATCAGAACAATCTGAGAGGGTTGCTAACCTCTTGCCTGTTGCCAAGGGTCAGCATCTCAGCTGGTCTGAAAACCGACTACGATTGGATGGCATTGGTAGCGTATCGGGTATGGAGTTAAGACGTACAACCCAGAGTCCGTCACAGAGCACCACCCCCGCCAACGCTTTCCCCTCCACACCCACATTTTCCAGGGTTCTGGTCCCTGACCTGTTGCCCCATATGTTTTCTACACAGGTCCCACTCCCCATTTGGGTCGTCCCGGTTGTGGGAAACGTACAGTTATGTCCCAGGCGGTGGGCTTTCGAGTGGGTGCGGAGTTCTCATCGTACAGCGAGCTGCACCGTGAGTTCCGGCGCTACCAGAGGGATTGTGCCGTGCAGCTGTGGACCAGGCACTCTCGCACCATCGAGGCCCAGAGGCGGAGGGCACCCAAACGGCCCATGAACGACGCACTCAAGTTCGCCGAGATCGACTACGCTTGCATCCACGGGGGCAAACTCTTCAGGGCCAAAGGGACCGGAAAGCGGACAAACCAAAGGTGAGGGGTGGAGGGTTGCGGGGATCGTCGGCTCACTCTGTCTGAGTTGGTTCTCATGCTGTCACTGCGTAACTCTATAATCCACAGCAGAGCCCCAGTTGGAGTGTTTATAACACATCGATATATTCCAACTGGGGCTAGATTTCCTGGAAGGGTGCTGGAAGCAGAAACAATTGGTCACTTTCTAAAGGAACGTGGATAGCAATTTAAAAGTAAAGAAAGAGTTTGGGATCATGAGGAAGGGGTTGTGCAGTTGAATTGATTGGACAGAACTATCAGAGGTACTGGTTTGATGAGCTGAATGGCCTCCTCTGTACTGTCTTGTTCTGTAAGTGAAGTGAGTGACACTGTTCTCAACCTTGCCTTGACAAGCAACACCCCCATCCATTTCCACCCACCTGCTAACTTACAGCCATGCAAGACATGGAGGATCCAAATGTCCATTGCAGGTTGACATTAGTTCAGTATATGGTATATTTGCCTCTGAGTCAGAAGTTCATGGGTTTAAGTCGCCACTCTAGAGATTTGGACCAAAATCTTAGCTGAAAATTCAACTCCAGAGCCTTCTAAAGGCGTGCTACTCTGCTGAAGGCTCCATCTTTTGGATAAGGTGAGAAACAGAGGCCCCATTGCCCTGGGGAGTAGATGCAAAATACTGTATTATTTCAACAAGCGAGAGAATTAGCCCCAGTCTTCTGGGCACAAGTTATCCCCTAACCAGCCTGGCTAAACTAGATAATGGCCATTATTGCATTCCTATTTGAGGGAGCTACCTCCACTTAAGTCAGTAATTTCAACGTTACACTACTGACCACGCTTCAAAGAAGAAATAACCACACAGTGCTTTGAGAAGTCCAGAAAAGGGCTGTATAAACTGATTCTAGCTGTCAGGCTAAATCGTGTCCATGTCTGCACAGATACTACACTTTATTTGGCTGTGACCCTACTGGCAGACTTGTATGATGTTTATCACATAGAAGGAGACTCTTTAGCTTGTCAAGATTGTGCTGGCTCTCTGCAAGAGTAACTCACCCAGTCCAACTCCCTTGCTTTGTGGCCCTGCAAAAATGTTCTCTTCAATTATCCAATCCCCTTTTAAAGACCACAATGATATCAGCTTTGACTTCACTCTCGGGCAGTGCATTCAGAATCCTAAGCACTCGCTGTGTTACAAAAAGATTAACCCTGTGTCCCCTTTTGATTCTTTTGTCAATCATCGTAAATCTGTGCTATCTCATTCTCAACTCTTCAGCCAATAGAAACAGTTTCTTCCCATCCACTTCACACAGATCCCTCATGAATTGCAACCTCCCCCACTGAATCTCCTCTGCTCCTTCTGACCCCGGCTTTTGCAATGTAGGCACATTACTGAAGGCATAGAGTCAAAGAGCCATACAGCATGGAAACAGCCCCTTCTGTCCAACAAATCAATGCTGACCGTAATCCCAAAGTAAACTCATCCCACCTGTCTGCGCTTGGCCCGTATCCCTCCAAACATTCCTTATTCATGTATTTATCCAAATGTCTTTTAAGTGCTGTAACTGTACCTGCATCCACCACTTTCACTAGAAGGTCATTCAACACCCAAACCACACTCTGTAAAAAGAAATTTCCCCTCATGTCTTTTTTTAAAACTTTCTCCTCTCACCTTAAAATACACCCGCTAGTCTTGAAATCCCCCACCATCGGGAAAGGACACTTGCCGTTCACTGTATCTGTGCCCCTCATGGTTTTATAAACATCTATAAGGTCACCCCTCAACCTCCTACGCTGTAGGGAAACATGTCCCAGCCAATCTTGATAACTCAAACCCTCTATTCCTGGTAACAAATTGGTGAATCTTGTCTGAACCCTCTCCAGTCCTTCTTCACCTGAAATCTTATCTGTGTTCACCAACATGAGCATTTTTAAACCTCGTGCCCACCTAGAGTCTGTCCATTCAAGGTAAAATTGAAACTTATGTATTTGAATAAGTCTGGATTACAAACATGCAAACCAGCAGTTCCTGAGGATTCCATCTTGTTATTCAGTTTTTGATTCTTATGCAGGCTGTAAACAGGAATTTAATAATCTTTCTATGGTGCCACATGCTGATGCGAAAGGAGATTCAAAAAGTAGTCTCCCTCTAGCTCCTGACACAATGCTGCAATTGTCTGTTGCAGAACCAACAAGACCAAGTGTCCCTGTGTTATTAAAGTTCGCCTGTCTCCGGATGGAGACAAGTTTGTGGTGAAAGAGATGATTGAATCACATAACCACACAGTACAAGAGGTAAGTAAAACCAGCAAGCAGATTCCTGCCGGTGTGGAAATCCTGACACTAACATTGATGCACATTCAGTCATCACCTTCTATATAAGCTCTAGTTTCTGTCCCTCCCTCTCCCAGGTTAAGGCTGTTTCAAAAAGGTACACAAGATTGTGGACTTCATAAATACAGAAAGCGTACAAAAATAAAGTTCTACTAAATGTTTCTAATTCACTATTCAAGCATTAGCTGGAATATTATGTTCAATCCTGGGCACCAAGAAAGATGCCATGAACTTGTGGTGGGCACAGAAGAGATTGACTGGACTCGCACCAGGGATGAAGGGCTTCATAGAATTCCTAGAGTGTGGAAGCAGACCATTCGGCCCATTGAGTCACCAACATTCCGAAGAGCATCCCACCCAGACCCACCACTCTACCCTATCCCTGTATCTCGCACTGCCCATGGCTAATGCACATTCCCGGACTCCATGGGCAATTTTACCATTAGCAATCCACATAACCTGCACGTCTTTGGACTGTGGGAGGAAACTGGAGCAAGCCCGCACAGCCACGGGAAGAACGTGCAAACTCCACACAGACAGTTACCCGAGGGTGGAATCGAACCAGGTCCCTGGCGCTGTGAGGCAGCAGTGCTAACCACTGAGCCACCATGCCACCTTAACTTAAGTCAAGTAGACAGATTGGAGAAGATTCGCAGAAGGAGGCCATTTAACACTTTGGGACTGTGTTTGCTCTCTGCAAGAGCAAATCAGTCCCAACCCTACCACCTTTTCCCTCCACTTCTTTTATTTTCAGAAGTTGAACCAATTCCCTTTTCGAAGATCATAAATCGGTTTGCCTGGGCTGCACTCTCCGGCAATGCATTCCAGATCTTAACCCCTCGCTGAGTAAAAGCATTGCCTCATGTCACCATTGCTACTTTCACCAATCACATTAAATCAGCTTCCTCTGATTCCTGATCCTTCCACCTTGGAAACAATATCTCATTGTTTACTAAACAAAAACCAAAAGAACTGCGGATGCTGTAAATCAGGAACAAAAACAAAGTTGCTGGAAAAGCTCAGCAGGTCTGGCAGCATCTGTGAAGGAGAAAACAGAGTTAACGTTTCTGGTCTGGTGACCCTTCTTCAGAACTGATGGTGGCTGGGAAAACGTCAGTGTATATGCAGAAAATAGGGAGGTGGGTGGCGTAGGGAGTAAACGATAGGATAGAGCCCAAAGAGAGAGAAAGACAGTTGGACAGATGAAGGAGTTGCTAACGATCAGGCTGGGAGGGTGAATAGTTATTAATGGGGACAGTTAGTGACTAACACCAGGGGGTGTGTAGTGGCAGGCTATGTGGCAACAAGGCCTGGTGTTTGGGGTGGGGGCCTGGGACATGGGAGAGAGGCAAGAGATTTAACCAGAAGGCGAGACGGAAATTATTTTTGCACAGCGGGTTGTTACGAGCTGAGAAAGCGCTGCTTAAAAGGTACTAGGAGCAGATTCAATTATACAGTTCAAAAGAGAATTGTATAAATACTTGAAGATAGAGATTTGAAGAGTTGTAGAGAAAGAGTAAAAGAGTAGAACTGATTGGGCATCTCTTTCAGATAGCCATGACAGGCAGGTTGGGCTGAATGGCCTCTTGCCACACTAGATCACTTTTTGAATATGCTAATTTTTTTTTAGAAAGTGCTGTCTGCAGTAGCTGGTCAGACCACCTCTTGTTTCAACACCAAGTCAGGTTTTCAACTTGAAGATGCTGTTATGTTGAATACTGGGTTGCTTACAGTTGAAGCTGATGCTCTCCAGCAAGCTTGTGGGATCGCTAGAATTTTGAGCTTTGCTAGTACGCTGAGAGTAGTTTCATCTCAGATGTGGATGTGGAGAACAAAGACCTGGAGGTGCAGGTACCTAGTTCCTTGAGGGTGGAGTGACAGGTAGGCAGGATAGTGAAGAAGGTGTTTGGCACACCTGCCTTTATTGGTCAGTGCATTGTGTGTGAGTTGGAAGGTCATGTTGTGATTGTACAGGACATTGGTTAGGCCACTTTCGGGATCCTGGATTCAATTCTGATCTCCCAGCTATAGGAACGATGTTGTTAAACTTGAAAGAGTTCAAAAAAGATTTACAAGGATGTTGCTGGGGTTAGAGGGTTTGAGCTATAGGGAGAGGCTGAAAAGACTGGGGCTATTTTCATTGGAGCTTCAGAGGCTGAGGGGTTTTTTTTGTTTACTCATTCATGGGATGAGGGTGTTGCTGACCAGGCAGCATTTATTATCCATCCCTAATTACCCAGAGGGCGTTAAGAGTCAACCACATTGCTGTGGGTCTGGAGTCACATATGGGCCAGACCAGGCAAGAATGGCAGTTTCCTTCCCTAAGAGACATTAGTGAACCAGATGGGTTTTTCCCAACAAAGGATTCATGGTTTTCATTTGACTGTTAATTCCAGATATTTATTAAATTCAAATTCCACCATCTGCCATGGTAGGATTTGAACCCAGGTCCCCAGAACGTTTAATTGGGTCTCTGCCTGGATCCTAACAGACCAGCGATAATACCACTAGGCCATCACCTCCCCATCCAACCCTATAGAGGTTTATAAAATCATGAGGGGCATCGATAGGGTGAATAGCCAAGGTCTTTTTCCCAGCGTAGGGGAGTCCGAAACTAAAGGGCATAGATTTAACTTGAGAGGGAAAATATCTAAAAGGGACCTAAGGAGCAACTTTTTCACATAGAAAGTGGTGCAAGTATAGAATGAGCTGCCAGAGGAAGTGGTGGAGGCTGATACAATTACGACACTTAAAAGGCATTGAATGAGTGTATGAATAGGAGCAGTTTAGAAGGATATGGGCCAAATGCTGGCAGAATGGGACTAGATTAACTTAGGTTATCTGGTCAGCATGGACAATTTGGACTGAAGGGTCTGTTTCTGTGCTGTACATCTCTATGACGCTATGTGCAAAGTGTGCAGTTACATGTGCATTGGGGGATTTTGGATGTGCAGTTACTGACATGTGGGGTCCCGAACGTTCAGTTACTGACAAACAGACAGGATGTCCCCAATGTGTAGTTACTGACACACACAGTGGGGGGTTACCGGACGTGCAGTTACTGACACACACGGGGGTGGGGGTCGGCTGGGGTGGGGAGTGGTTGGGGTGGGGGTGTCCGGGACGTGCAGTTACTGACACGCACGGGGTGGGGGTGGCTACTGGACGCACTGTTAGTGACACATGCAGGGCCGTCCTGGACACGCAGGTACTGAGTTTAAGTTGTCCCAGATGAACAGCTGCCAGAGCGTGAGGGCCCTTCAAGTTTTCTTGCCACGGGTGCTGGGATGCAGTTGCAAGCACACAGTCAGTGATATACAAGGTCACAGCTGCCCAGTTACCCCTGCAGAGGGCTTCCTTAACATACCTAGACATGCAAGGGGCACAGACAATTAGCAGTGTGCGCGGTTCAACCCGCAGGGACACAGATGTGCAGTTGCCTGTGTATAGAGTCAGATACACAGGGTCACTGACACTTGTACCTTCCTCATGCCAGTACAGTCGTGCAGCTGCTGATGTGGCCTGTCATATCCATCAAGAGCTTCAGGCATAGTTGCAGGTGTACCTTCCGTGAAATTTCTGCATGTGACACAGCATGCCACTTTCTGAAACATAATACGTTTACAAAAAAAAACCCTCCCGATCTTTGCAAACTTCACCAGCCCCACAAACCTCTGATATGTCTGCGCTCCACTAATTGTGGCCTGCGGTAGATCTCCAATCTTAATGAATGCACCAAGTCCTGTAAGACCCAATGTCACGATTCCCCCCACCCCACCACCATCTAACGTCTAGCTTTCCTCGTTGAGATCACTTTAAAATATACCGCTTTCACGGTTTTTCATCATCTCTAGCACTGTCAGTGGCTTTCTGTTGTATAATATTCCTGTGGTGTGTTATATTGAATATTGAAGTAAAGTTAGAACTTCTCCCAACTTTCAGGCTGAGCGGGAACGCTTCCCACGACAAAGGCGCTTTGACAGTGCAGTACAGAGGAGTAGAGCAGATATTAAGGAGAACCTGGTGGTTGCAGCAGATCAGGGAATCCACCGCGACGATAGCTGCAGAGACAAATGGAGCGCGTGCAAGACAAACCGGACTGACCTGGAGAAGATGGTGCCCCCGCTAGCAGCTGCCAAGGGTAGGTGTTAAAGTGCATTATGCTCACACCCCATCGCTGTTCCACACTGCTCCACATTGTCCCAACCCTGGGACAGCACAGTGCTTTCTCACTGATCCCTCACTGCTCCACACTGTCCCAGCCCAGGGACTGCTACCACACCATCTTAGTCCACTTCCCACCCTTCCCTGTCTCCCTATATGACAGTGTTGACAGGTAAATGGCCTCTGTATCTAGCTGGTTGTGCTGACCAGCTTGTGCGTTAGTCTCAACGGGCTGAGTAACCCAAGTGTCTGTCTCAATGGATTGAATATCCTGTGCTTCCTTCCTGCTGTCTGACATTGTGGTCTCTGTGGTTTGTTACAGATGCCACTGTGGTCGTGGTGGTCAGCAAGGCGAACGTGCTGCAGGCCATCTACTTCCAGGACAGCAGCATGAAGCAGACCTTCGAGAGATATCCCGAGGTGCTACTGTTGGACGTCACGTACAAGTGGGACGGCCTGCGGCTGCCCACCTTCCTGCTGCTGGTGATTGATGGCAATGGCGAGAGCGAGCTGGTCTGCATGTGGTTCGTCCAGAACGAGGAACACGAGACCATCAAGCAGCTACTGCACATCTTCAAGCAGAAAAACCCGGCGGCAGAGAGGATCCAGACAGTCATGTGCAGCGGAAAGCCCAACCGGGGCGAAGTCATCTCCGAGGTGCTGCCGCACTGCAAGCCGCTCACCTGCCTCTTCCATACCCTGCGTACCTTCCAGGCAGACGTCACCACTGACAAGCTGCAAGTGACGGTTGGACAGCGGTGAGTACTGATGTTTTGCTACTGCTCCAGGATACGACTGGACCTTTACCCTGTGCAGTTCTGTTAGGGGCTGTAGTTGTGACCAGGACGCAACCAACCTTCACACCCTACCTTCATCCTTCTCCTCCCCTTCCTCCCCCAAACTCCCTGCCTTGCCGGCCGTCACCTCTATCTCAGTAGCTAATTCGTAAGGCAGCCTGGTGGAACCTGGCTGAGAGTTACGTCTTTTAGGAGAGGGCTGGGAACACTTAGGAGAAGAAATACCTCTCCGCTACTATTTCTGTTTCAAACTTACTCTAACTGCATCAGACTATATGTGTGCCTCTTATATATTATTTGCTACATTTATCAATTTCAATCTCAAGATTTTTCCGTCTGTCAGCTTACCTATCAACTTGCTATTTTTCCCAACACCTCTCTCGCTCAATGGCTCTACCTCCCTCTAATTCTCCAGTAACATTGCTATATATCAATAGAAGTGTCAACCTGTACATTTCTTGTTAGCTGAGTTTCATAATGATTTCTGTAACATCTTTGTTTAATTTTCTACTTCGCTTTAATTTTCTACTTAGGTTTTCTTTTAATTTGTTCATAGGGTGTGGCCAAGATTTATTGCCCATCCCTAATAGCTCTGGAGAAGGAGGTTGTGAGCCATGTTTGTGAGTTTTTACATGGCAAGGAGTGTTAATGACCCACAGTGTTTCCAAGAAGGGATGTCCAGGATTTTGATGCAGTAACAGTAACGGAGCAGTGGAATAGTTCTAAGTCAGGATGGCATGTGGCTTGGAGGGAAGCTTGCAGTTGCTGATGGTATTCCCATGTACCCATTGCCCTTTTACTTCTGGGTGTTGGAAGTTGTAGGTTTGGAAAGTGCTGTCAGAAGAGTCTTGGTGAGTTGCTGCAGTGCATCTTGTAGATGATATGCTCTGTGCCCCCCCCCACCCCCATGCATCAGCGGTGAAGTGAGTGAGTGTGAAAAGTAATGGATTTGGTGCCTTTAAAGCAGGCTGCTTTACCCTGGATGGTGTCATCCTTTATGAGTGTTGTTGGAGCTGCACTCGTTCAGGCAAGTGAGGAGTATTCCATCATACTCCTGACGTACCTTGTAGATGTTGGTCAGGGATTGGTGAGTCAGGAGGTCATTTATTTGCCACAGAACTCCTAACCTCTGACTTGCTCTTGAAGCCACAATATTTATATGATTGATGCGGTTCGGGTTTTGGTCAAAGGTAACCCGAAGTGTTTATAGTGAGGGATGCAGTGAAGGTAATACCATTAAGAATCAAGTATTGATGGTTAGATTCTCAATTGTTGGAGCTGGTCATTGCCCAGCAATTGTGTAGCACAATGTTACAATTATCAGACCAAGCCAAATGTTGTCCAGGTCTTGTTGCACGTGGGAACTGTCTGCTTCAAATGCTGAGCTTTGGTGACCATGCTTACTTCCGTCCTTATGATGGATGGAAGGTCATTGATAAAGCAGCTGAAGATGGTATGTCCTAGGACGTAACCCTGAGGAACTCCTGTGGAGATGTCTTCGAGCTGAGATGACTGACCTCCAACACCCAAAACCATCTTCCTTTGTGCAGGTATAACTCCATCCAGCAGAGAATTTTCCCCAGTTCTCATTGACTCCAGTTTTGTCAGGGTTCTTCGGAGCAGTCTTGATGTCAAGGGCAGCCACTCTTGACTCGCCTCTGGAATTCAGCTCTTTTGCCCATGTTTGAAACAAGGCTCCAGGGGTCAGGAGCTGAGTTGCTCTGCCAAACTGAGCATCGGTAAGCAGGTTATTCTTTTGTGGGTACTACTTTAATTAAGGATATCTGGTCAGTATGGATGAGTTGGACCGAAGGGTCTGTTTCCGTGTGGGGTGGATATTCAATGTTATAGCTGTACTGGAGCTCAGTTAGAGGTCCAGCAAGTTCTGGAGCACAAGCCTTCAAAACCAATGGCAGAATGTCACCAGAGTCCATAGCCTTTATAGTATCCAGTGCAGAATTGGCTCAAGGCTGGCATCTGTGTTGGTGTGGACCTCAGCAGCAGGCCACACTGCAATATTCACTCTGCACTTCTGGCTAAAGATGGATGCAAATGTTTTATCAAGGTGTAGAGCTGGATGAGCACAGCAGGCCAGGCAGCATCAGAGGAGCAGGAAAGCTGATATTTCGGGTCAAGACCCTTCTTCAGAAATGGGGGAGGGGAAGGGGGTTCTGAAATAAATAGGGAGAGAGGGGGAGGCGGATAGAAGATGGATAAAGGAGAAGATAGGTGGAGAGGAGACAGACAGGTCAAAGAGGCGGGGTTGGAGCCAGTAAAGGTGAATGTAGGTGGGGAGTTAGGGAGGGGATAGGTCAGTCCAGGGAGGACCCTTGGGCCGGTTCGCAACAAACAACTACACCTCCCAGTCGCAAACGATTTCAACTCCCGCTCCCACTCCTTGGACGACATGTCCATCCTGGGCCTCCTGCAGTGCCACAATGATGCCACCCGAAGGCTGCAGGAACAGCATCTCATATTTCGCTTGGGCACCTTGCACCCCAAGGGTATCAATGTGGACTTCGCAAGCTTCAAAATCTCCCCTCCCCCGACCGCATCCCAAAACCAGCCCAGCTCATCCCCGCCTCCCTAACCATTCCTCCCACCTCAAGCCCCACCCCCATCTCCTAACCACTAGCCTCATCCCGCCTCCTTGACCTGTCCGTCCTCCCTGGACTGACCTATCCCCTCCCTAACTCCCCACCTACATTCACCTTTACTGGCTCCAATCCCGCGTCTTTGACCTGTCTGTCTCCTCTCCACCTATATCCTTTATCTATCTTCTATCCGCCTCCCCCTCTCTCCCTATTTATTTCAGAATCCCCTTCCCCTCCCCCATTTCTGAAGAAGGGTCTCGACCCGAAACGTCAGCGTTCCTGCTCCTCTGATGCTGCTTGGCCTGCTGTGTTCATCCAGCTCTACACCTTGTCATCTCAGATTCTCCAGCATTGGCAGTTCCTACTATCTCTGCAAATGTTTTAGCCTTATTTTTTGCGCTGATGTTCTGGGCTGTCCCATCGGTGAGGATGGGGCTATTTATGGAGCCGCCTCTTTTTGTTACTCCTTTCATTACCCACCATATTAACAACTCAATATGGTGGGATTGCATCTGTTGGTTGTGTGGTCACTTAGTCCTGTTTTATTGCATGCTGCTTACACTTTCAGATCATCCAGTTATGACTTCATACCTCATTTTTGGATATGCCTGGTGCTGCTCCTGACTTGTCCACCTGCACTTTTTATTGAACCAGTGTTGATTTCCAACTTGATGGGAAATGCTGGAGTGTGGTGTGAGGTTACAGATTGATTTGATTTGTTGTTGTCACATGTACCTGAGTATGGTGAAAAGTTTTGTTTTGCATGCAGTACAGGCAAATCGTATCACACAAAGACAAACAGATCATAGGGTGATTAAACCAATGTAAGGCATACAAAGTTACAGCTGCACAGGAGGTGTACAGGACTGTGTTTGAAAATGATACTGCTGCTAGAATGCAAGAGCATAGACGTACTGCTGAGTCTATGTAAGGCTCTGGTCAGATCCCATGTGGAATATTGTGAGCAGTATTGGGTTTTGTATCTCAGGAAAGATGCGTTGGCCTTCAAGGGGATCCAGAGGAGGTTTACAAGAATGATCCTGGGAATGAAGGGCTTGTCATATAAGGAGAGATTGAGGAGTCTGGGTTTGTATTTGATGGAATTAAGAAGGATGAGAGGGGGATCTCTCTTGAAACTTACAGAATAACAGAGGCCTGGATAGAGTGGATGTGGGGAAGATGTTTCCACTAGTGGGAGTGGTGAGGACCCCAGGGCACAGTCACAGATGGAAGGAATGACCCTTTAAAACTGATCTGAGGAGGAACTTCTTCAGCCAGAGGTATATTAATCTGTGGAACTCATTGCTGCAGAGGGCTGTAGAGGCCACATTGTTGAGTGTATTTAATTTAGAGATAGGTTCTTCATTAGTAGGGGGATCAATGGTTATGGGGAGAAGGCAGGAGAATAGAGTTGAGAGACATGTCAACCATGATCGAATGGCAGGGTGATTCAGTGGGCCGAATGGCCTAATTCTGCTCCTATATCGTACGATTGACTACAGCACCTCATAGATGTGCAGTTTTGAGTTTCTAGATTAGCTCAAGTCAGTCTTATTTGTGATGGTAATAGTGCCGTACAATATGATAGAGGATGTCCTGGGTCTGCAGACAGGACATTGTCTCCACAAGGACTGTGCTATAATGATTCCTTACCAATACTACTGTTGATAGACTTATCTGCAACAAGGCGATTGCTGAGAACGAGGTGAAGCATGTTTTTCGATTTTGTACATTACCTCATCGCCTGCTGTAGACCTAGTCTAGCACCTATGACTTTTAGGACTTAAAACAGTTAGGTCATTAAAGGTGCTACTGAGCCACTCTTGGTGGTAGACTTTGAAACCCCTCACCTGGAGCACCTGCTGTGCTCTTCCCACCCTATTCTTCCAGATGGTGCTGAACACGGCAGAGGACTGATTCCTCATCTGAGAGCTGGTGGGAGACAATAATCAATAGGAGGCGGCCTTGCCCACATTTGACCTAATGCCAGGAGAAATTAATGTTGAGCACTTGCAGGGCAACTCCACCCTTACTGATACCACTGTGCCACCACCTCTCCTGGATCTGTCCTTCTGGGGGATAGGACACACTCTGGGGTTGGTGTCTGGCAGTTATTTCTGAGGTATGATTTTCTGAGTACATCTGTCAGACTAGTCTGTGGGCCAGCTTCCCAAATTTAGTACAAACTCCCGGATGTTAGTAAGCACGACTTTGCAGAATCAATGGGACTCAGCTTGCTGTTATTGCGTCCTGTGCCAGTTTTGACACCAGGGTGGTCCGTCCAATTTTGTTCCTTCCTTTAGACTGTAATGATTTTTGATGCAACTGAGTTGCTTGCTAGACCAGTTCAGAGGGCAGCTAAGACACAAACTCATTGCTGTAGGTCTGAAATCACTTGCAGACCAAACCAGGGAAGGATGGCAGATTTCCTCCCTTAAAGGGCATTCGTGAACCAGATGGATTTTTATGAAAACACAAAATGTGTTCACAATTACACTAGTTTTTAAGTCCAGCTATGTTTTGAATTTAACTTTTACCAGCTGTGGTGGGATTTTAAACCATGTCCCCAGAATGTTAACCTGGGGCTCTTTTACTAATCCAGGGACATTACCACTCTGTCACTGCCTACGCTTAAATGGTCTCGATCTTTTCCAGTCTAATTTCTGTTTTGCTGACTTTTATCTAGCAATCTCTATTTCTAAACAATTTTCAAAGTCTGCCTGGCTTTTTTACATACTTTTTTCAAAAGTATTGATTTTCTGGATTTGAGCATTTATTACCCATTGCCAGTTGCTGTTGAAGATGATATTGAGTCATCTCATTGAACCAGTACAATCCATTTAATACCGCTGCATCTATAGTGTTGTTTGGATGTGAGTTGCAAGTTTTTGACCCAGTGACAGTGGGGAAGAAAGTCTGTGATAAAATTCCAAGTCAGGATGACATGTGGGCTGGAAGTGAACTTGCAGGCGGTGGTGTTTCCACGATCTTGCTGTTCTTGTCTTTCTCAGTGGAAGGGGCCATAGCCTTGAAAGGTGCTGTCAAAAGGAGCCTTGCTGCGGTAGGTGATATCAGAACACATAAAATTTAGCTCCAGCAGAGGAGTGAATCATTTCAGCTGATAGTAGGGCAGAACAGAGGCTTGGAAAATGTGGCACTCGGAAAGCAATCAGGTTGGTTAAGGAATGTGGTGGAAGAAAGTAAGTTAGGTCCCAGGGTGTGGCCCAGATCACCACCCAGTTTGTCGCTATTCCTGACTCAATCAAGCCTCCTGATTAGGGGCACGTTTGATTTGATTTGATATACTATGGTCACACGTACCAAGCTACAGTGAAAAGTTTTGTTTTGCCTGCCATACAGGCAAATCATACTGTACAAAGTGCATTAGGGTAATGGAACAGAGCGGGGAATATAATATTACGGCTCCAGAGAAAGCGCACAAAGAGCGAGATCAACATTAAATATTTCAGAAGTCTAATGACAGCAGGGAGGAAGCTATTTTTGAATCTGTTCCTATGTGTAAACAAACTTTTATATCTTCTGCCCAATGGAAGAGGATGTAGGAGAGTTTAACCAGGGTGGGAGGAGTCTGATTATGCTGGTTGCCTTCCTGAGGTAGTGGGAAGTATAGATGGAGTCTGTGAATGGAAGGCTGGTTTGTGTGAGGGCCTGCAGTATTCACAGCTCTGTGCAGTTTCTTGCAGTGTTTCCGTGGTGGGTTCATGTGACTGAACAAGCAGATTCACAGTCCAAAGATTTTTGGGCACAATGGAGCAAGCTGTCCCATGGGATAGTGGCATCTGGAGAGCTGGATTTGCTTCCTATTCTCTCCGTCCCTGCCTCATCACTAAGAGGTTGTGACTTGTGCATGACGCAGTTTGATGAATGAGTTCTCACCGTTTTGAATGATTGGGAGCAAGCTACTTCCTGACATTGATGTTACTGTTGTTGCACTTCAGAGACACTCTAAAGCTGTCTGTGAAGTGTTTCCTGCAACCACACCTGAATTGCTGGCCATCTAAGAGTTGAGAGAACATGACCAGATAAGGAGATAACTTTTGTCAGCCATCCGAACGCAGTGTCCGGTCCATGGAAGTTGATTTTTGCAGGAGTTTTGTCTGAATGCCAGTAGGGCTGGCCTACAGAAAGACACAACATACAACAGAATTATTACCAATGCAATTAATCCAGGTCTCGTTGCACCAAAACATTTTGATGACAGTAACTGTTATGTACAGCAGGATTTTTGTTCACCTGCCTAGCTGTTTGTTGTCAAACACTCACTGCTATGGATTGCAGAAAGCTGAGTTGGCACAGCAGATCTGGAGTTGGATCTCCTCATCAGTGGTGACCTTTGAGAGAGCTGCTGCCAAAATCTGGGATGTGTGCAGGATGTTCCATAGTTTCTCCCTCAATGCATACAGAGCCTGGAGCTCAGTGACCAGTCGTGTTCTGCAGGGATCTGTTCTGGGACCTCTGCTCTTTGTGATGTTTATAAATGGCTTGGATGAGGAAGTGGAAGGGTGGGTTAGTAAGGTTGCCCATGACATGAAGGTTGGTGGAGTTGTGGACAGCGTGGAGGGCTGTTGTAGGTTGCAACGGGACATTGACATTATGCAGAGCTGGGCAAAGAAGTGGCAGAAGGAATTCAACCCAGAAAAGTGTGAAGTGATTCATTTTGGAAGGTTGAATTTGAATGCAGAATGCAGGGTTAATGGCAGGATTCTCGGCAGTGTGGAGGAACAGAGGGATCTTGGGGTCCACGTCCATAGATCCCACAAAGTTGCTACCCAAGTTGATAGGGTTTTAAAGAAGGCGTATGGTGTGTTGGCTTTCATTGGCAGGGGAATTGAGTTTAAGAGCCGTGAGGTTATGCTGCAGCTGTATAAAACTCTGCTTAGACCACACTTGGAATATGGTGTTCAGTTCTGGTCACCTCATTACAGGAAAGATGTGGAAGCTTTAGAGAGGGTGCAGAGGAGATTTACCAGGATGCTGCCTGGACTGGAGGCCAGGTCTTATGAGGAAAGGTTGAGGGAGCTAGGGCTTTTTTCATTGGAGCGAAGAAGGATGAGGTGGCTTAGATAATGTGGATAGCCAGAGACTTTTTTTCCCAGGGAGGAAATGACTATTACTAGGGGGCATAATTTTAAGATGATTGGAGGAAGGTATAGGGGAGATGTCAGAGGTGGGTTCTTCACACAGAGAGTGGTGGGTGTGTGGAATGCACTGCCGGCAGTGGTCGTGGAGTCAGATACTTTTAAGCGACTCTTGGATAGGCACATGTAGGGTATGCAGGGTAGATTGATCTTAGTAGGATAATAGGTCAGCCGAAGGGCCTGTACTGTTCTATGTTCTAGGTGAAATATTTGACCTCACTAAGTGTAGGTCAATGTATAATTTTGCTTAGGCTACATTCAAGGGACAGAGTGAGTTCCTTGTGTGCACAATTGAAGAGATTGTGGTTGCATGGTTATCTGGAATATAGTCGGCAAAAACCCTGCAGGCCTTTCGCAAACTGTCAATCGTGTGTATCACAAGGTTGTCACTAGATCACTGGAGCAAAAAAAACTGTATTGCATTCAGTGTGCATACAGGACTATGCCTAAACACTGGGGAAATCTCAGCAGCCTCTCATTAATGAGGAGGCAGTGATCTATTAACACTGGGCTAGTAATGCAAAGAAACAGGCTAATGCTCTGAGGAGATGAGTTTGAATCCTATGCAGTTGATTGTGGTTAAAAACCCAATTGGTCCTTAAGGGGAGGAAACCTGCCAACCTTATCCCAGTCTAGTCTACACAGTACTCATGTTGCTTAACTGCCCTCTGGACATTAGAGATCAGGAGTAAATGTTTGGCTAACCAGAAATGCCCACATCCAATAAACAAATAAAAAGAAAAAGGTAGGGCTTATACAATTAATGTTAGGGATTTGGGTAGTGTTGTCGAGCAGAGGGACCTACGGGTGCAGGTACATAATTCTTTTAAGTTTGCATCACATATAGATAGGATGGTTAAAAAGCTGTTTGGCAGACTTGCTTCCATTGCTCAGTCCTTTGAGTATAGGAGTTGGGACATTATGTTGAGGTTGTACAGGACGTTGGTGAGGCCTCATCTGGAATACTGTTTCCAGTTCTGGTCACCCACTTATAGGAAGAATATTATCAAGCTGCAGAGGCTTCAGAAGAGATTTACCACAATGTTGCCAGGTATGGAAGGTTTGAGTTATAAAGAAAGGCTGGATAGGCTGGGACTTTTTCAGTAGAGAATAGGAGGTTGAGCGGTGACCTAATAAAGCATCTAAAATTATAAGTATTAGATAGAGTTGATGGTAGTTGTCTTTTCTCCAAGATGGGGAATTTTAAGACTAAAGGTACATTTTTAAGGTGAGAGGAGAGAGATTTAAAAAAGATGAGGCAAATTTTTTACACGCATGTGGAATGAACTTCATGAGGAAGTGTTGGATGCGGATACAATTGCAACGTTTAAAAGACATTTGGATGGATATATGAATGGGGAAGGTTTGGAGGGATATGGGCCGGGAGAGGGCAGGTGGGACTAGTTTAGTTTAGATTGTGTTTGGCATATACTGGTTGGACTAAAGGGTCTGTTTCTGTGCTATATGACTCTGATTCCATGACTCTAACCTAGGTCAGAACCACGCCACATGCAGATTAATGATCCCAAGGCCTAATACCAGAGCTCACTTTCTCCACTCCCAGTGACTCTGATGCAGCCATCCACTATTACCCACTGTCTGAGCAATAACTGGAGCACAGATCAAAAGATCTAACAGTCCTGACCTCAGTGTTTTGACGAGAAGGTTGTAAAGTAGATAATCAAAACCCTGTTCCTCAAACATTGAGGTTCATTGGACTAGTGTAAGAGGCCAAGGATAGAGTGGAAGTGGAGTCCTATGAGTCTTTGATGCAGACATTGTTGAGTGAGCTTTACTTTGACTTTAAATGAATAGTGGAAGCTTTACTATGTCTCCAATCTTGTGTTGTCCCTGAATGGGGTGTGTTTGATGGGAACCATGAAGAGGGAGATTTACTTTCAGTTTAAAATCATAGAGGAAGCTTTACTTTGTATCTAAGACTGCACTGTCTCCATCCTGGGAGTACTGGATGTGGACAGAATAGACTGCGTTTAACTTTCAGTTTAAAAGAGTAGAGTGGGAGAAGAGAATTTAAAATTTAAGACAATGGGAAGCTGGAGTTACGCTTGTGAGCTGAATGGCTGCGAGGGTAGGAAGAGACTGTCATGCATCTCCTTTTGGAATGTGCCTTTGCAGACAAAGTGTAGGGAGAGATGCAGTGGATTTTGTCAAGGTTCATTCCAAGCAGCTCCATGACATAGCGCTCTGTGCTGTACGGCTGTTCCCCAGGACATACACAGAGACAAACATTGACTGTGCCTGGAAGACCATCAAGTCGGTGATAGACACTGTTTGGTCTGGCCAAAACCTGCTGGTCTTCCACTGCTAAAAGAGTTAACCTCAACCAAATGTTGCAGACTGGCACATTCTAAGGTCATTGACTTTGTGCTGAGGGATGCGTGAAAGCTTGAGACAGCTGTTGTCAATGTGATGGAGGGACAGACCACTGTCTGAGGTCTTTCTGCCAAAGTACAGTTGTCAAACCCTCTGCTTTCCTGTGTATGAAATGCATTCGACCTTTGCAACTGCAAGGAATGTAACATCCAGCATTTGCTTTCCTTGATATGCAAAGACTTGATATGCACCATGGCGCAGCGTTTAGCACTGCTGCCTCACAGCACCAGGGACCTGGATTCGATTCCAGCCTGGGGCGACTGTCTGCGTGGAGTTTGCACATTCTCCTGGGGCCAGCGTGAGTTTCCTGTTTCCTCCCACAGTCCAAAGATGTGCAGGCTAGTTGGATTAGCCATGGGAAATGCAGGGTTACAGGGATAGGGTGGATGAGATGGGTGTTGGTGGGATGCTCTTCGGAGGGTTGGTGTGGACTCGATGGGCCAAATGGCCTGCTTCCACACTGCTGTGATTCTATGATGCTGGGACTGTACAGAACTGCTTTAGGACCTTCTGTGTATTTTTCTTTTCTCTCTCTATTTAGAAAAAGGGTATATTTTTGACCTGACTTCTCGCCTCCTGCTGCCTTTTCAGGAACCTGCTGCTGGAGATCCTGCACAACATGTGCTACGCGGCGTCGGCCGAGGAGTACGACCTGCTGTACCACCAGCTGCTGGACACCAACGCGCAGCGGGCGATCGACTACTTCCACCGGCAGTGGCACGGCAGCCGCGGGCAGTGGGTGGAGAGCTTCAAGCACGAGGGCGAGACCTACCTGACCAGCACCGTCAAGCGGGCGGAGCTGCTGAGCCAGCAGCTGCAGGCGCGCCTGGGCAAGACCGCTGACTCGGCCGGCTTCGCGCAGGAGCTGCTGAAGGCCGTCGACAGCCTGCGGGCCGACAGCGACTGCCGGGCCGCACGCACGCTGCAGGAGAGGCCGCCGGTGGGCACGGACTCCGGCCCGGCCGCCTCGGCTTACCGGGAGCTGCTGACCGGCTACGCCTTCTCGCGGGTGCGCCGAGAGCTGGAGGAGGCCGAGTGGGTGAGCTTCCTGAGCGCCGAAGCCGAGCGGGCCCGGCCAGCTTGCCGCCGGCGGGCGTTGCTCACCGAGACCGGCAGCTGCCAGTGCGCCTTCCGCACCGCCATGAAGCTGCCGTGCCGCCACCTGCTGGCCCTGCGCCGGCTGCGGGGCCACGGACTTTTTGACCCGGCGCTCTGCTCGGCGCGATGGACCCGCCAGCACTACCTGAGGGACCACCCGCTGCTCCTCCTGCAGGACCCGGGACCCGTCCCCGTCCAGCCTACGGCTCCTGTACCCACGTTGCCGAGAGAGCAGACCACAACAACAACAACAACAGCGGCGCAGCAGGAGGAGCGGTACAGCCAGGCGTTCCGGGTCTCTCAGAAACTCTCGCTGCTCGCTGCCGGCTGCCCCGCCGACGAGTTCGACAACTGCTTGGCCGTCATGACCGCCGTCACCAACATCTGGGCCAGGGGTGGCCAAGTGCGGGTCACCGAGATGAACGGTTGGTACAGAGATAGTAGGAACTGCAGATGCTGGAGAATCTGAGACAACAAGGTGCAGGGCTGGATGAACACAGCAGGCCAAGCAGCATCATAGGAGCAGAAAGGCTGACGTTTCAAGCCTAGACCCTTCATCAG
>NC_063366.1:6529083-6549066 GCF_021869965.1 Rhincodon typus
TTTTTTTGGACAGAAATGGTGTGCACGCCAATGGGGAAAAGGCAGGAATTTAGCACTAGGTAACAGCACAGATGCAGATACGTTGGCCCGAATAGCCATAATCATTGTGCAATTCTGATTTCTGACTGGAAGAGGTCAGCATTGGACTGAGAATGAGCGAACACATGGTCTGAGCAAAATTTACCAGGTACTTTAAACTGCCTTATTAAAAATGAAGAGCGGAGCTGGGTAACTCTCTCTCTCCCCTTACCTTGTACTTTTGAACTACCTGCTGGACGGGCAGGAACCTGTGATTTGAATGGAGGTGGGAATCTACACAACTGGCGCAGATCAGAATCTCATCCTCCTCACAGAACAGGATCAGCTTCTCTCCGTGTTCCTCACACTCCTGGTTCACACTCTCCCCATGTCCCTCACAGTCAGAGCGATCCCCCTCCAGCTTCTGGTTCAGATCCAGTTGCCGGGTCTTCTCACAGAGACTGGCCAGCACCCTGTTACTGGTGTAACTTCTCCGGGGTAGAACGAGCTGACATTGCGGGCAGGACACCGCCTGGCGCTGCTTCCCCCAGCATTTTTGAATGCAGGATTTACAGAAATTGTGCTCACAGTGCAACCGCACCGGCTCCACAAACAGAGCCTGGCAGATGGAGCAGGTCAAATCCTCATTCAGGGATAAGAAGTGTTTACTGACGGCCATCTCACTGCCTGCTTCTTTTCCTGGCGCTTACTTTCCCTTCAGTTTCGTTTCTCCCAATTTGTTGTGAAACTCACTTCCTGATCAGACTTCTTAAAGGAACACTGCAGAGTTTGCCTACCCAAAATAGAGATAGGTTTTTATTTGAACGTATGAACCACAAATTCTTGGGCTGGGAGAGACGGTGGATTGAAAATGCAAATCGGGGGAGAGGGCAGGAATTTGAAGAGCATTTGATGTGGGTGCGGACCGCATAGGATGGGCCAAAGGCCAATAAGGTAGTGATGACATTCGACAGCTGGATGAGAAGATAGATTACATAGGAAGGGCTGAAGGGCTCCAACCCTAACCTCACTATCAAACCCATGGACAAGGGAGGCGCAGTTGTAGTATGGTGCACTGACCTTTACATCGCCGAGGCCAGGCGCCAACTCTCTGGCACCTCCTCCTATTGCCCCCTTCATCATGACTCTACCCCTGACCACCAAAACATCATCTCCCAGACCATGCACAACCTCATCACCTCAGGTGACCTCCCACCCACAGCCTCCAACCTCATTGTTCCCCAACCCCACACTGCCCGTTTCTATCTCCTTCCCAAAATCCATAAACCTGACTGCCCTGGTTGACCCATTGTCTCTGCCTGCTCTTGCCCCGCTGAACTTATCTCCACTTATCTCAACTCCGTTTTCTCCTCCCCCCCCGGTCCAGGAACTCCCGACCTACATCCGTGACACCACCCACGCCCTCCACCTCATCCAAAACTTCCGATTCCCTGGTCCTCAACACCTCACCTTCATCATGGATGTCCCGTTCCTATATACTTGCATTCCCCATGCAGATTGCCTAAAGGCCCTCCGCTTCTTCCTGTCCCGCAGGCCCGACCAGTCACCCTCCACTGACACCCTCATCCGCTTAGCCGAACTTGTCCTCACCCTCAACAACTTCTCTTTCAATTCCTCCCACTTCCTACAGACAAAGGGGGTGGCCATGGGTACCCTCATGGGCCCAAACTATGCCTGCCTCTTTGTAGGATACGTGGAACAATCCCTCTTCCAAAGCTACAGTGGCCCTATCCCCCACCCCTTCCTCCGTTATATCAATGACTGTATCGGTGCCGCCTCATGCTCCCACGAGGAGCTCGAACAGTTCATCCACTTCACTGACACCTTCCACCCCAACCTTAAGTTCACCTGGATCACCTCCGATGCCTCTCTCTCCTTCCTGGACCTCTCTGTTTCCACCTCTGGTAACCACCTAGAAACCGATGTCTACTTCAAGCCTACAGACTCCCACAGCTACCTAGAATACACCTTTTCTCACCCACCTTCCTGCAAGAATGCCATCCCCTATTCCCAATTCCTTCGCCTCCACTGCATCTGCTCCGGAGATGAGACATTCCACTCCCAGACATCTCAGATGTCCTCGTTTTTCAAGAACCCCAATTTCCCCTCCAAAGTGATCGAAAATGACCTCGACCGCATCTCTTGCGTTTTCCCCAACTCATCCCTCACACCCCCTCCCCACAATAACAACAAAGACAGAATACCCCTCATCCTCACGTACCACCCCACCAAGCTTCGGATCCAACGCATCATCCTCCGGCACTTCCGCCACCTGCAATCTGACCCCACCACCAAAGACATTTTTCCCTCCCCACCCTTATCTGCTTTCCGGAGGGACCACTCTCTCCGTGACTCCCTTGTCCACTCCACACTCCCCTCCAGCCCCACCACACCCGGCACTTTTCCCTGCAACCGCAGGAAGTGCTACACCTGCCCCCACACCTCCCCCCTCACCCCATCCCAGGCCCCAAGAAGGCCTTCCACATGAAACAGATGTTCACCTGCACATCCGCTAATGTGGTATACTGTATCCGCTGTTCCCATTGTGGCCTCCTCTACATCGGGGAAACCAAGCGGAGGCTTGGAGACCGCTTTGTAGAACACCTACGCTTGGTTCATGACAAACGACTGCACCTCCCAGTCGCGAACCATTTCAACTCCCCCTCCCATTCCTCAGACAACATGTCCATCCTGGGCCTCCTGCAGTGCCACAACGATGCCACTCGAGGCTGCAGGAACAGCAACTCATATTTCACTTGGGAACCCTGCAGCCCAACGGTCAAGCTTCAAAATCTCCCACCCCCAACCTCATCCCAAGATCAGCCCATCTTGTCGTGTACGTCTTTTCTCCCACCTATCCGCTCCTCCCAACTCACTGACTAAACCCACCCCCACCTCCTACCTACCAGCCTCAGCCCCGCCTCCGTGACCTGTCCGTCTTCCCTCAATTGACCAACCCCCATCCCAACTCCCTACCAACACTCACCTTTACTGGCTCCACCCCCACCTCCTTGACCTGTCTGTCTTCTCTCCACCTATCTGCTCCTTTATCCACCACCCTTCCTCCCCCCCCCCCCCCCCTGTTTATTCCAGAGTCCCCTTCCCCTCCCCCATTTCTGAAGAAGGATCCAGACCCGAAATGTCAGCTTTCCTGCTCCTCTGGCCTGGCCTGGCCTGTTGTGTTCATCCTTGTTATCTCAGATTCTCCAGCATCGGCAGTTCCTTCTATCGCCAAAGGGCTAAAATTGTTGATGGTATTTAACAAACTGCATTACCTTGGATGAGTCCTGCAGACAGCACAATTTTTAAAAAACTTGCTATCTCTACAATCCAACAGTTTCGTCTATCATATCCATTGTTTTCTGTACTGGTTGTTTTGTGATACTGTATGAGAGAGAGAAAGTTTCGTTCCAGGGCTGCTGGACTTCACCTCAGACCAGGATCGTGAACAGTGCCAGGAACAGCCCCAGACCAGCCATCAATCGAGGGGTTCCCGATGGTCAGAGGGACGTATGATTTTTTTCCCCCTTTTTATCTTCCACTTATTATTACAACTGTAACCATTGGTTATTTGCCATTATAAATATTATTCTTACTTAATAAACATTCATATTTATGCAAATTGCTGTTGTCCAGCCTCCTCTTAATTATATTTAACCAAACTGAAAAAAACACCGCTTGGATACAGCCTCTGATCCAAGACACTTTTTGGCGACCAGGACTAAGTTTCGGGAAAATATTTAAGAGAAGGGAAAGGCAACCCAAGGCTCTGGCGACCTTCCAAATTCCAGTATGGAATGCGGCAAACTCTGGAATCGGGGTCTGCGGCTAATTTGTTCGCACAATTAGGGCCCCTGCAAGAATGGCTGATGGTCACAATGGGAAAAAGAGAGAAAGGAGGGTTAGTCACACAGGCTGCCTACACAAGTGCTTGCAGGAGGCAGGCTTCCCCAGAAACAAGGACAGTGTACCACAAATAGGATGGATATTGTTAACAGGTTTGCATTCTACATGTGGGGATACTGGAAGAGTGCCAGGCCAGGAACAGGCAGTTTGAAGGCCCACATTGATGGCAGTAGAACAGTGTAACCTTATCGCAATGGAAGCAGTTTAAGACAGCGCAGGAAAGAGCCCGGAGGGCAGAGGAGAAACAGAACCAGATAGTGTGCCATCTGGCGACGGTACAACAGAAAACAGAGCAAAACAGCACAATGGGAAAGTTGAGCCAGTCAAAGTGCACACGTTATTAACCTCACAATAGGACCCCCACCATTGGGATGGAGACATTTGGTATTCATCTGATTCAGAGTATGAATGGACAGATGGGGAAGAGGATGCTCCACCTCCAGAGCTATCTTCAGAGAAGGGACTAACACCACAACCCCTAATAACAAATAAGGTAAAACAGGTAGGAGGACAGAACACACAATATTTGAGAATAATAAGATATTGCTTGGTGTCCAAATTGCAGGATTTGGGGCCATGTTTCAAGCAGAAGCCCCTTGGCCTCTTGGCTGATGTCGTCATGGACTAGGATGCCGCCCATTTTATGCTGAGTACCACAGTGCAGGGAATCTGGGAGCATTAAGTTTGATCCAGAAATTACCATGTTTGGAATTTCACTTACTGGCAAGAATGGACTTCCAAATACTGTTTTGGCACGAGTGAATCTTTAATTCTGGATGATAAGATGGACTCATTGATAATATCCAAGTGATTTTGAGATATTGGAATATCGAAAGTGCAACTCCCAGTGTGTGAGAAGTTTTGGAAAGGTAAATTTGACAAAGGGTAGACTTTTCCTTCATTCAAGGAGGAGGAGAGATGGATGACATAATTACATGCAGGAGTTTATGCCCCACCCCCTTCTCTTTGAATTCGTCATGGATTAATACTAATTAGCCCATTCTGCTTAATGTGGAATAAATAGAGCTTGTTTGACAACTCATTTGCATAATTTCAACATTACAATACAGTGATGGATTAGGCACCCCGAATCCATCAAGCCATTCATCAATAACACATATCAGTGTTGGGAAAGTACTGTGGAAATATTAATTGTAGTGATTGTCAGGAATCTGAAAGCCATTTGGGTACACTTAAGCACGTCATGAAAAAAACGATATTAAGATTCACATGCCTTGGTACTCTAAAACATTTAAAGGGATTCTGGAAAATGATAAAATGCATACACACGCAGTTCAATGGTTCAATATGTAAAAAAGTTGTTAGTAACTTTAAGGGAGCAAACAGAACATTGAACGTGAACAAATTTACATTGAGATATATCAAATATCTAGAATGAATTGTCAAGTAACTTTAAGAAAAAAGGTGGATCGTCTTACAGAAAGAACAAACTATGCTGGACCTGAATCAAACAGAAATGCTTGACTTCTATTTTAAAATATTATAAGGTTATGTTCCTTGGACTATCAAATCTCTACAGATCTCTGGAATCAGATATGATGGTAATAGTTAAATGGCAAAATTGGATGAGATGAAGTAATTCAGGGAGAGACTAATGGCAGAAGACAAAAAAAAATCAGATAATGGGTTGAAGCAGCAATTCAGGTTAAAATATTACAGTAGTGAAAAGAAAGTTTAGATGAGAGCACAAAATTGATAGCTTTCTCTTGATGATGTTTGAGTCCTTGTCTTTTTTATTAAGAAAGATTGAATTGGTGATCAAGCCACTACACGAGGCATC
Source organism: Rhincodon typus (assembly GCF_021869965.1). NCBI lineage: Eukaryota > Metazoa > Chordata > Chondrichthyes > Orectolobiformes > Rhincodontidae > Rhincodon > Rhincodon typus. The sequence continues at coordinate 6,534,830 of NC_063366.1, forward strand.
AGGACCATATGTGGAAAGACAAGTAAAACCTCAAAGACCATTTGATAAGATCATGTCAAGAATGCATGACATGGTCTTGGAATACCGATGTAAGTGTGCAAAAGTGAATGTTACTTTGGAGGTAACAAACAAGACAATACAGAAAACATGCACTGAAGAACGGGTCTCGGACATGTACACCTACTTGACAAAAGGATTAGTGTGGCTTGGAAGAGCACAAAAACAAGTTTATATGATAAGACACTGACACCAAATCCACAGAGAAACTGACTTTAAAACAATGTAAATAGTATTAGTGAAAGGGATGTAAAATGATATACAATCAAAATAAGAAGGGTGATTGGCTATTATGTCAACATGTTACAGAAATGAAAGAGTAAGGATTCTGGGAGAAATAGTGATGGACTGAGTGAAAGGGCCCTTCAGATGACACAGAGATACCTCATCTTGAGCATTGGTATGACTAAACCAAGAGGTGAAATTTTAATGTGTTAGGGCAGTTAGTGTTTGTGATAAAGGGCTGAGCTAAGACTTGGGTGGTGAAGAATTCTGTGGACAGAAATTGAGAAAAAAAAACACAAATTAAGGAACCTGGATCTGCAATATACAGAATTTTAGAGCAAATTATGTAAATAGATTAACTGAAAAAAATGTAGACGATATTCTGGTACCTCAATCAGGTGGCACATCTTGTTGGTATACTACGGCTTTGACTGTACATCGGGGTGGTGTGCGTGTGTACAATATATGCAAGGGTTGGTCCCCAAAAGACACTGTGATCATGAATTTTATGATACGTCCTATTGTTGTATTCTTCGTTTTGATGCTAGTTATTTTCATTGTGGTTTTACTCTTCTAGTGTAGGTTACATACTCTCATTAGATGTTCTTGCGCGGCAATCGCTGATTTGCATCTGCATTTGCAATTGTAATATACACTGTCAGATATCATCAGGGGTGGATTGTATCAGATGGGCCAAAGGGCTAAAAGTTAATGATGATATTCAACAGCTGCATGGGAAGATAGACTGTATAGGATGGGCTGAAGGGCTAAAAGTGTTGATGATACTCGACAAGCTGCATGACCTTGGATGAGTCCTGTGATCATACAGGCCACAGACAGCACAATTAAAAAAACTTGTTTTCTGTATGAGCCAGCAGTTTCTTCTAATGTATCTGTTGTTTCCTCCCACAATCCAAAGACGTACTGGTTAGGTGGATCGGCCATGGTAAAAGAAAATTGCCCCATGTTGTGCAGGCGAGGTGGGCTAGCTATGGTCAATATGGGGTTACAGGGATAGAGTAGAGGTCTGGGTGGGATGCTTCAGAGGGTTGGTGCGGACTCGATGGTCTGAATGGCCTCTTTCATCACTGAAGATATTCTGCAAAAAGTTCATTGTATATTTTGGCACTGGAGTTCCTCCAGCAATTTCTGTTTTCCAACTGTGATGATGTTCAGCAATTGGCACAAGATTAGTTTTTTTTTGGGGTGGTGGGCAATGGAGGCAGTGCGATCATGTGTTAGCTTACTGCTCCTTCCAGATCACAAGCAGTACTAGAAAAATACTTTGTGCTGGACTTCGTTGTTCTGTCTTACAGTTAGTTCTTGAGATTTCATTACCCAGGGAGCCCCAGAGAGACAGTGATAAATTTGATTTGATTTGATTTATTACTGTGTGACAATCTGAGGTACACTGAAAAGTGTTGTCTTATGTGCTTCACAAGCAGATTATACTACACAAGTGCAGGCTACAGCTGCTAAGGAAGTGCAGAGAGAGATCAACATTAGAGCAGGATATTGTCACAAAAAGATTAATATCAATCCCTCAATGTCTATCATGCCAGGTTTGAGATCTATGGTTTACCATGACACAGTTTAAGAGGAGCAATATTTCTAACTTCATGGTAGGATCCAGCACAGAAAAAAGCAAAGAGTTTCTCGGTGAATGTGTCAGAGTATGTGTAGAGAACGGACATATCATCAGCATTGTAAAAGGTCACCAGTCCTCCTTCATAGTCCAGGTAAACTCCAATGGTTCCAGGCTTCACATTCAGAGTCAGGGGAATTACTGAGTGCTGTCTGGCTCTGTATCCATTCCCATTTGTCAACCCCACAACCCAGTACCCATCTTTAGGTTGCAGGTTTATCTTTCCCTTCCTATTTGCTGACTCTCTGGTCACACCAATGTCCCACTCAGTCTTGTTGCTAACATCCACCTCCCAGTAGTGCTTCCCTGATGTGAATCCCTGTGACCCCAGGACATATGGATATTGATCAAATCTCTCTGAGTTATCAGGCAGCTGCAGGTTTTTTCTAGGACTGATTGTCACACTGGTCAAATCCTTAGACAGGATGAGGCTACGGTGAGCTGTGCCTGGATTCATGGTCAGTGAAACTGGAACTGAAAGAAAATAGAAATCATGTCAAATATTTTATAGAGAGGAAGGCAGACAGACACGAGTTAATATTTCTTGCCTTCATGCCTGGACTCAGCACCCAGCTCAGAATTTTTGCATTAGAAATATTGCAGAGTGAATTAGATATGCAGGTATATATAATTCCCGGACTCCAGTCTGTTCTGAGCAGTGGACAGATACAATAGCAACTAGCATAGAGACTGCTGGAGAAATGCAGCCAGCCTCACAACTTCTGTGCAAAGAGAAGCAACATTAACATTTTGAATCTGGCTCCTCTTCTTTTGGTTACTATTATAGGCTGGGTACAATGTGCAGTTCAAGTTATTACAGAATCATTAGTGTGGAAATTTGATCCATTGAGTCTGCACTGATCCACAGAAGAGCATCCCAATCCGACTCAGCCTCCCACCCTAGTCCCATAACCCCGCATTTACCTTGAATAACCCACCTAGCCTGGACACTATGGGAAATTTAGCATGGCCCATCCACCCAATCCAACCTGCACACCTTTGGACTGTGGGAAGAAACTAGAGCACTCAGCAGAGAACAACATAGACACAGGGACAATGTGCAAAATCCACACAGTCACCCGAGAGTGGAATCGAACCCAGGTCCCTGGCACTGTGAGGAGGCAGTGCTAACCACTGAGCCACCGTACCATTATTCTCAGACTTCAAATTGCAAATCGATCAGCAAATACAGGATCCCAATCTTGAATCCTAGCTGACTGTTTGAATATCAAATAAAATGTTCTGATGCTGTCGTGTTTGAATCACTCAATCAGTGGTTCCACTTGAAGAAGAAATCCCTAAGAAGAAATCCAAGAAGCTACCCCAGCAAACTGTACCCACTACAGGCAACACTTTCAGGAGAAGGAGGGGATGGAAGAGAGCAAAAAACTCCACAGAGAGTGGATACGAAGTTGTGAATTTCTTACATGGAGAGATGATCTGCCTCAATTCCTTCCACACTGAGTAAAGTAATGGGCCGTGATATCTTCTGTAATTCCTTCTTGGAAATATCAGTATTTCATTATCTTCATTGCTCCATGAAATGTCCTCTTCATCCTCTTCCTTCTCTTTGTGCAAGTATCTGTTTAAATAGAATTGATTTTGTCGCACAACAACCAATTGATCACAGTGTAAAAATGTGTATACACATAAATACTACTCACCTTTATCTTAATCTTTTCAGTTCCTGCAGGACAATGAAATATCAGAAATGGTTTAATCAGTACACAATGCTGTCTTGATTTTACATTTTAACACATTCAATAATCAGTGGTTTTAGTAAAACGTGAAACTGTGCTCGTAGCATTTTCACTAGTGATGTGATAGCAGACCAGTTACTGCTCCCTATCTCCACCCCTTACGCCTCAAATGCACCTGTCAAGATTTCATGGTCTTTGCTCCACTGCTCATTCACTCATTTTCATTTTGATCTCAATTTTCTCTATTTTTGGTCTTCACTTTCTGAGAACTTCAGAGCAGCCCTAAGCTGGGACAAATCATTCCACATTCTCAGCCTCAGCATCCCCCTGACACAGAGATTGTGTCTGTGAATCTTGTGTTCCAAATCCTATTCACCCAGGCAATTATGGGATAGGACGTACTTGTATACACATCAGAATTAGGTTCACCCACTGTGATTCCCGCACAGTTAAATAATCTCCTATTGCTCCATCTTTGAATGGGCATCACCTATCAGGTTCAAACATGTCACTATTCCCAGGACAAACAAGAAGTGGGAAGGAGAAACTAAGGGACGGATAGCAAAGCCCTCAATGGGGCAACCTCAGTACTAGAGCCTGTGGGAGATATTTAGACGGTGAGGATGTTATTGGGGGAAGGAAGCCATTCCTCCATCTAGTCAGACTAACAAGCATTCCCCATCTTGCATCATTTGGTCAGTTTCTCTCCTAATTCTATCCATTAGCTCATTCCATTTGTTCATGACTGTTGAATTAGATAATATTCTTGATGTCAGTCCCATATCGAGATTGCCTTCTCTAACAATTAAATTTTAATATTGGGTTGCATTCTCTGTCCTGTTCAACATCATGTCTCAATAAAACCTCTCTTCTCCCTCTGAGACATACACACACAGTGGAGTTTATGTTGACTTTGTGTAATTATGTAACGCAGATGGTATTGGTTCACTCAACCCCATAAATACTATCCCATTCTTGTTGATTTTGAGTTCAATGTAGAATCACAGAATCTCTACAGTGTGGAAGTAGGCCTTTCAGCCCATCAAGTCTGCACTGACCCTCTGAAGAGGGTCCCACCCAGACCCACTCCCCTACCCCATGCATGTAACCCTATATTTCTCATACCTAATTCACCTAGCTTGCACATCCCTGGACACTATGTGCAATTTAGCATGGCCAATCCCCCTAACCTGCACATATTTCGACTGTGGGAGAACACCAGAGCACCCGGAGGAAACACAGACAGACATGAGGAGAATATGCAAACTCCGCACAGACAATCAACTGAGGCTGGAATCAAACCAGGGTTGATGGCACTGTGAGATATCAGTGCTAACCACTGAGCCACCGTGCTGCCCTATTGCAGTGGGTGTATGCAGCGAGACTGAGCTGATGTCTGACCAGTTACACTATCAGCCAAAATCAATACTCTCTTCTTTCCGCAGTGAAATGTATAGGTCTGTCCAGTCTTTCCTAAAGGTTAAGACCCTAACACCATGGATTCACCCCTCTGTTTTTCACTTCATTACCTTACTTCTCAGTGACGACAGCCCAATGCATAAATGGCCCCAGTCTTCAGGTCTGGGTCGAAATCCCTATTTCCGATTAAGATTACCTACTTAACTTCCCAGGAATTTCAGGTCCAGACTTCCAATCTGAGACCCTTCCTAACAGATACAGTCTGGAAATCTGTGCAAGCACATCGGGGTGACGAGCTGTAATTGCAGAGTGTGGGACCTCCTAGATGCCAGTGTGATCCAGGCCAAGCACATCTGCAGCAAATGCCTGAGAAGCTTTGGCTCAGAGTTTATGAGCAAGAGGGTGAGCTTCAGACACTTCAAAACCTCAGGGAGTGGGGAGGTTACCACTGGAGGTGCAAGTAGTTTATCCTCGAACTCCACAATAATAATCGGTCCATCTAACTACTCCACAATAGAAGCCAATTGTAGCTGCTGATTATTTATCTTTACTTTTGGAAACAGAACCTACTAGCAAGTCACTAGCCTACAGCAATAATGGAATGAGTTTACTTTCATCTTTTAAGTATTTTTTATTCTCGTTATCCACTTTTAATCATTGCATCTGCATGTTAGAGTTATAGAGTCATAGAGCTGTACAGCATGAAAACAGCATGAAAACAGACCCTTCAGTCCAACTCATTCATGCTGACCAGATTTTCTGAATTAATCTAGTCCCATTTTCCCGTAGTTGGCACATATCCCTCTAAACCATTCCTATACATATACTCATTCAGATGCCTTTTAAATGTTGTAATTGTATAGCTTCCACCACTTCCTCTGGCATACGCACACCACCTTCTGCATGAATAAGATTCTTTAGGTCCCTTATTATTCTTTCCCCTTCACCTTAAACCTACACCCTCTAGTTTTGGAATCCCCTACTCCAGGGAAAAGACCTTGGCTGTTCACCCAATCCATGCCACTCATGATTTGATGAGACTGTACAAGGTCACGTCTCAGCCTCCAACGCTCCAGGGAAATTAGCCCCAGCCTATTCAGCCCCTCCCTATAGCTCAAACCCTCCAACCCTGGTAACATCCTTGTATATCTTTTCTGAACACTTTCAAGTTTCACAACATCCTTCTTATAGCAGAGACACCAGAATTATTATCACTGAAAAACTTTGTCACAATTTACTGAGTAACTTTCAGAAACAGTCGTGTAACAAATTAACATTTGATCGTGCTGAAAGCTAAAGCGTTGTTTCTGATTAGTTGTGTTTGTACTCAAAATTAAAACTAAACAAGTGCTCAACAACCTCCATAAATTCAGAATTCAAAGACCAAACTGTGGATTTGTCTGCTGTGGTCTTAATTGCTGTAATGCAGTTTGCATCCTAAGTATAAAGTATTGTTTACAATTACACCAACAGTTCCAACACGGTGTTATAAAAAGTCACCTTGAGAAAAGAGATGCTGTCTTGCTGCTCAACATGTGTACCAAGCTTCACTATATTCCCCTCAAGGGATGTTACCTCTTCCTCAATTCTTTTCAGATTCTCTTCTATTGGTTGCAGATCTTCCTCCTTCAGTCTCCTCAGTTCTTCAATTAAGCCCTCTTTGTCTTCAAGATATCGATGGATTTTGGCAAATTGTGCAGAGATGTCTTGCTCCAGGGATGATATGAATTCCTAAGGTAGTGAAAAAGATTGTTTAAACAGTGGGTTGCTAAAGGGTAACAGTAATTATAGGAAGCAAAAGTAATACTCATATTCAATTCGGAAATCTCCCTCTCCTGCTGCTGCTTTAATTCTCTTTCGATTTTTTCTCTAGCCTTCATGGAATTTAAGATTGATTTCAATGGGTCCTAAAAATGAATTAAACCATACAATGATCCATTGCAATATTTACTGTAATATATTGTATCAGAAACTGTGAGGACATTATCAGGGAATGTGTCATGTGGCACTAGTGTTGTGTAAAAGGCAGAACAAGAAGAATTTGACCAGACCAGACAAGGCTTGAAACTAACAATAGCTTTATGGTATATAAAGTTATATGAATGAATTTGATAGGGTAGACAGTGTTAATTGTATGTCTGTGTTGGATATTAGGTACAGTCTAAATATGTGGCAGTTGTGTGGAGTCGTAATACATAATGCTGTAAATAAGATTCAAACTGAGCAAGGACTCTCTCTAGTTTAATCCTTCACAAATTGTATTGTTTTACTGGATTGTGCTACAGTACCTTGTATTCCTCACTCTGTATAACTTTGTATTCCTTACTGTGTCTAAGCACCCTATGATCTGTATGTCCTTGTTTGCTATGATCTGCCTGTACTACTCGCAAACAAAGCTTTTCATTGTACTTAGGTATATGCAACTACAATAAATCAAATCAAATCAAACCACGTCAGTACTTAAGGGTGAGCTAGATACAAAAGCTGGATATTAAGATGAAAATTACACTCCAATGTTGCTGTATTCTGAACCATATGTCCAATGGAAGAATGAAATGGATAAGGGGACCAATGAGAAAACAAGGTATGGCCTTATGGCATTATGTTTTCTTACCAGAAAGAAAAGAAAGTATTTTGTGAGCTAGAAAAATGGATGTGGTTGAAGGCTTGGACCTTCTTTTTGGAGTCTTGGATGGCATTTACAAAAAAAGATCATTTGTTGAATATTTACGATATATAGCCAGACTCTGGTAGAGTTTGGAAGACTGCTAACCATCCCAAGGTGGACAATATCATGGATTTTAAGGTATTGCAACAAAGTTGACAGGGTTCAATTGGATATCCCCAGATCATTACAAGATTTTAAATGATTGGATTGTGATGAATCAACTTATGGGTAGGCTTCTGGTTCTAACTGGTGCTTGGTTCTCAGAGAGAGGTGTACTAGGAGTGCAGAAAGCTCAAAGCAATTAGAAAATAATGGCATGTGGACCTTTACTGCAAGGGGATTGCAGTATCATGTCCAAGAATAAAGAATATTTGCTATAATTGTCCAAGGCCTTGTACACTACAGATTGAATATTCTATGCAGTTTTTTGTTCTCCAAATCAAATGAAACATATTTTATGGAGACATATATCAAAGATTCTCCAAATCAGGCTCTGGAATAAAATGGGTAATCTTTGAAATCCTGAGTAAATTGCATGTATATTTGGAATATCATTTTGAAAGGGGGAACAAAATAACAGTGTACAATTTAAATGGAGAAAAACTACACCATGCTGCAACACAAAAGGACTCGTGGGTATTTGTGTACAAATTAATCGCTTGCTTCATTGATGATTAGTTCTGACGTAAGTAGTCGTTTTCGCAAATGTATTGACTGCTTAAAATCAGGTGTTTCCGTATTTTCATCTTCTGTACGTTTCTCAAACCACAAGTTCCTTTACTGTTTCCTGTACTGCTCTGAAACAGTTGACAGGATTTTGCAAAATCAATACAGCCTACATCAATACACTGGACAGGAAGCAACAGGAACAGACAGAGTGTCAGAGTGTACAAACAACAGAAGAAGCAGCAAATGATAGTATAAGGTAGCGGTGGAGGTTAGATAGACCTTAGGTTTCGGATAAAAGTTTGGCACAACATCGTGGGCCGAAGGGCCTGTACTGTGCTGTACTGTTCTATGTTCTATGTTCTAAAACACAAAAAGCTAACATACAGGTGCAGCAAGTAATCAGGAAGTCTAATCAAATATTGGCCCTTATTTTGAGAAGGTTGAAATGTAATGGTAGAGAAGTCTTATTGCACGTGTACAAGGTGCTGGTATTGTGAGCAGTTTTGGTTCCCTTATTTTTGGAAAGATACTATTTCATAGCAGGCAGTTTGGAGGAGTTTCACTTGGATGATCCCCCGGTATGGAGGGATTTTCGAATGAGCAAAGGCTAAACAGGTTGGGAATCAACTTAACTGGAGTTTAGAAGAATGAACGGTGATCTCATTGAAAAGTATAGGATTCCTAAAGGGCTTGACAGGGTAAATGCTGAGACAATGTTTCCCTTCCTGGGAGAGTTTAGCACCAGAAGGGAATAGTCTCAGAATTAAGGGGTGCCAATTTAAGTCTGAGATAAAGAGGAATTTCTTTGGAACTCCTTGCCACAGAGAACTGTGGGTCAGAGTCCTTGTGTATATTTAAGGCTGAGATAGATAATTGATCAGTAGAGCAATTATGTATGATAAAGGGCAAGAGTAAGGAGTATCAGATCAGCTGTGATTTTATTGCGTGGTGGAGCAGGGTCGAGGGGCTGAATGGCCTACTTCTGTTCCTATTTCTTATAGTCTTATGGTCAAATACAGTTGGTTCCCCAATCGACAGCAATAAATGCAGCCTGTACTGAAACAAACTCCAACTTGAAGTTGTATTAAGATTATGTTAATTTAAAACTAGGCTGTGACACATTAGTTTCCAATAGTGTGACACAGTAAACAAGTTATCTCAGAGTTCTCACCGTCAAACATCAGTATCAGATTAAAAAACAGCAAGGCTGAAATAAATTCATTCATTTATTTCAAACGGTTCCAGATATTTTCGCATCAACCTGTTCAGTGATGTTATTACACACGTGAACCTGCGCTTCCGGTCGCAGAGGTAGGGTCACTGCCATTGTGCCGTAAGACCCTCTGTCAAACAGCAATAATTAGGAATCTAGGAACAGGATTAGGCCATTCAGCTTCTCAAGCCTGTCCCACCATTCAATGAAATCATATCTGATCTGTGGCCTAACTCCACATATATGCCTTTGGCCCATATCCCATAGAAGCTTTGCTTAATTTAAAAAATTCTCTATCTCAGAATTAAAATTAATAACTGCCATTTGTAACACACTTTACAGGGCAGTGTAGGTAGAGTCCATTTGGCCCATTGAGTCTACACGAACCCTCCAAAGAGCATCTCACCCTATCCGCATATATACACCATGGCTAATCCACCTAACCCGCAGATCCCTGAACACTATGGGCAATTCAGCGTGGCCGGTCCACTTAACCTAGACATCTTTGGAAGGAGGGAGGAAACCCACACATACACGGGGAGAACGTGCAAACTCCACACAACCAGTCCCCAGGGTTAGAATCGACCTGGGCCCCTGGCGCTGTGAGGCAGCGGTGCTAACCACTGAGCCACCGGGAAGAGAGTTCCAAACAATGACCACCCTTTGTGTGTAGAAGTGCTTTCTAACATCTCTCCTGAATGGTCTGTCCCTAAGTCGCAGAGTATGCTCCCTAGTTCGAGAATCCCAACTAGTGAAAGTCGTTCGTCTTTGCCCACACTGTCCAATAAACAGTGAGATGGGTTAATTCACTCTCTCCCTTACCTTATACTTTCGAACAGACTTCTCCAAGGGCAGGAACCTGTGATCGGAATGTGGGGGAGAATCCACACAATTGACACAGACCAGAATCTCATCGTCCTCACAGAACAGCACCAGCTTCTGCCCGTGTTCCTGACAGAGGGATTGGTCCCTCTCCCTGTCCTGGTTCAGCTTCTCCCCTTGTTCCTCACGGCCAGGCAGCTCCGCGTCCAGCTTCAGCTTCGATTCGAGCTGTCGAGCTGACTCGCAGAGATTGGACAGGGTCCTGTTACTGGTGTAACCTCTCCTGTAGAGAACCACGCGGCATTGTGGACAGGACACCACCCGACGATGTTTCCCCCAAATCTTCAGGATGCAGGATTTACAAAAGTTGTGACAACAGTCCAGCTTCACGGGCTCCACAAATAGAGACAGGCAGAGGGAGCAGGTTAAATCCTTGCTCGGTGGTAAGATCGGTTTACGAGCGGCCATCTCACAGGCAGTTCTGCAGTTCTGTCTCTGCGCCACATTCAGTTTCGTTTCTTTCAGCTTGTTTTGGACCACGCATCGCGATCTGGCTTTTCTCAGTGGTTAGGTTTTAATTCTCCAGAGGGAAGAAAGGTGTGTCTGGTCGCTAGACAGGCATGAAGAAAGAATGGAATTTCCCCCATCGGATGTTTAAAACTAGGAGCGAGTTTGTCTTAAGGTGTTTATATCTGCAAATGGCATGAATCAATTCTACTCACAGGATTCCACTCATTATCTCAGCCCAGGGCTCGCCCTTTCCATCCACTTCCTTTTTCCCCCCACTTTTCTCATTCTTCTCTTTTTAATTTTTCAAAAACTTGCTTTCTAATTTATCTTGCGGACAGAGTGGCGATGATGATATTGGAGCCAGTCACGGATGGGGATCAGCGTGGAGCAATTGCAGGCTATCGAGGGACTGTAATGTTATTTCCCTTAACTTACACAAAGAACTGTAATGTAGAACTTCTAGCTTTCTTTCTTTATTTCTCTCTTTTTGTAGCTAAGATTTGTCTTTTTTTCAATTTCAAAAATATATTTTATTCATAAATAAATGTACAGCCACAAATGCAGTTTGGTTATGTACAGTAGCATGTCAAGGAAACAAAAATTGTAGATTGACTCTGTCCAAACTAACCAGAGGATAAGGTGGGAGGAGGGAATGAGGAGCAAACAATAGGTAGGGATAGAGCCCAAAGACAGAGAAGAACAGTTGGACAGACAAAGGAGTCAATAACAATCCGGCTGGGAGGGTGAATAGCTATTACTGGAAACTCTGCCACTTCTGCCACCTGCAATCTGACCCCACTATCAAGGACATTATTCCCTCCCCACCCTTATCTGCCTTCCGGAGGGACAGCTCGCTCCGTGACTCCCTTGTCTGCTCCACACTCCCCACCAACCCCACCACACCCGGCACTTTTCCCTGCAACTGCAGGAAGTGCTACACCTGCCCCGACACCTCCCCACTCACCTCCACCCAAGACCCCAAGAAAACCTTCCACATTAACCAGATGTTCACCTGCACATCCGCTAATGTGGTCTACTATATCCGCTGTTCCCGATGTGGCCTCCTCTACATCGGGGAAACCAAGCGGAGGCTTGGAGACTGCTTTGCAGAACACCTACGCTTGGTTCGTGACAAACGACTGCACCTCCCAATCGCGAAACACTTCAACTTCCCCTCCCATTCCTCAGATGACATGTCCATCCTGGGCCTCCTCCAGTGCCACAACGATGCCACCTGAAGGTTGCAGGAACAGCACCTCATATTTTGCTTGGGAACCCTGCAGCCCAATGGTATCAATGTGGACTTCACAAGCTTCAAAATCTCCCAACCCCCAATCTCATCCCAAAACCAGCCCAGCTCGTCCCCGCCTCCCTGACCTGTCTGTCCTTCCTCCCTCCTATCCCCTCCTCCCACCTCAACCCCCACCCCCACCTCCTACTTACCAGCCTCGTACCCGCCTCCTTGACCTGACCGTCTTCCCCTGACTGACCAACCCCCATCCTAACTCCCCACCTACACTCATTCTGGCTCCATCCCCGCCTCCCTGGCCTCCGTCTTTTCTCCCACCTATCCGCTCCTCCCACCTCAACTCCCACCTCCTACCTACAGGCCTCAGCCCCGCCTCCTTGACCTGTCCGTCTTCCCTTGACTGACAAACCCCCTCCCTAACTCCCCACGTCCACTCACCTTTACTGGCTCCAACCCTGCCTCCTTGACCTGTCCGTCTCCTCTCCACCTATCTGCTCCTTTATCCACCTTTCATCCGCCTCCCCCTCTCTATTTATTTCAGAATCCCCTTCCAATTTGCAAACTCTCTGACCACGCCCACATTCCACTCAGTCTTGTCCCCAACTTCCACTTCCCAGTAATGTTTCCCCGAGGTAAATCCCTGTGACCCCAGTGCACACAACGCCACGTCAAATCTCTCCGGATTGTCAGGAAGTTGTAATGCTGTGTCACTGTGTCTCATGCCTCAGGGAAGATGAGGGTACAATGCACTGCCTTTGGCTCCAGGGTCAGTGAGGCTGGGGCTGCAAGAAAATTAAAAACGCAAAATATTTTATCAGAATATAATATCAGATGTCTGTAAAAGTGGGCACACAGAAACAGAAAATAGCAGCAGGAATAGGCCATTCAGCCCATCAAGTCTGCTCCACTATTCATTATGATCATAACTGATCATCCAACTCAATAACCTGTTCATGCTTTTGCCAACATCCTTCAACCCCAAAAGCTTAATCCAACTCCTTCTTGAAATCATACAATGTATTGGCCTCAGCTACTTTCTGCGGTAGCAATTTCCACAGGCTCACCAAAATAAAAAGAAGAAATGCAGATGCTAGGAAATCAGAAACAAAAACAGAAATTGCTGGAGAAACTCAGCAGGCCGGCAGCACTTGTGAAGAAAAAGCAGAGTCAACATTTTGAATCTGGTGACCCTTCTTTAGAACATGGACTCACCGCTCTCTGAATGAAGAAATTTCTCCTTGTATCAGGTCATAATTTGTCTACCCTGTATCCTTAGACTGTGACTTCTGGTTCTGGACTCCCCCCTCAGCAGGATCAGCCTTACTGTATTTATCCTGTTTAGCCCTGTTAGGATTTTATAGGTTTCTATAAGATGTCTACTATTTCTTCTGAACTCCGGCTATTCAACCTGATATATCATAATTCATGTCCATCAATAATTATTCATGATTATATCACTGCTCATGATGGCATATAATGCTAACTACAAACTTATGTGTGCTAAACACCCAATTCAAATTGACTCAGAAGCGCATTACCTCAGGTTACAACCCACTTAAAGGTGCAGTTATGTTTCACACAAAAGTGCAGTCATGCATAACACGCTATGTACACTGCTCCATTTAACAAGGCCAACATTCCACTCAAAGCTGCAGTCATGCGTTACAGCTAACAAAACTGCATAAATACCACAGGATAAAACATTTTTACACTTTCACACCAAAAGTAGTGTTTTTCATATTAAAGCCTAATCTTGAATAGATGTGATCCCCAACCCCTTACTCTAAACCCCTCTCTAGCCAACATGGCTCCAAGAATCATTCAAAGATGATAATTGGATTAGCCCTCTTCTTTACAATTAAAATGCTACTTCCTCGCAGGCTTTCTTGTACTAGACTATGCATATTATTATCTGTAGGTGGCAGAATTTACCTTGCTCCAAGTTTTTATTCAATACCATGTATATAAGCAACCTTTAACCTACTAATAAAATGAAAAGCGCTCTGTCCAGAACTGCATGACTTTGAATGAATGAGGGTATGACTGAAACTGACAGCGCT
>NC_063366.1:6549076-6552812 GCF_021869965.1 Rhincodon typus
TGTCACTGTGAAACTGAATGAATGAGGGTATGACTGAAACTGACAGCACTACTATAATAGATGTCACTGTGAAACTGAATGAATGAATGAGTGATGGTAAACAGAATCCACAGATAGATGCAACTGTGAAACTGAATGAATAGGCAATAGTAAATAAAAGTCACAGACAGCGTGATTGACAGAAATCCAACCTTTTATTTAAAACACAGATACATTGCTACCAACATTCTAACTATGGAAATAACAAGACCAACGCCTTTTGAATAATGCAAGGACAAATCAGACGGACACTCTAATCTGAGATAACAAGGTGTAGAGCTGGATGAACACAGCAGGCCAAGCAGCATCAGAGGAGCAGGAAAGCTGATGTTTCGGGCCTAGACCATTCTTCAGACACTCTAATCTCATTAGAGTAACCACTAGCATTAGCGATAACCGTTAACACTCAACAATAACCGCTAACACTTAGCAAGTGTTTAAACCATCTCCGATTTACTGCTAAACAGTTTTTGTACAACAGCCATTGCTTAGCAATGAAGTGTTAGAATGTTGATGTATGCTCAAATTCTGTATAAAAGAGGCTACTTTTGAGCTATGATTTTGGGATTCTATTTTCGCCACTCACTGATCTTGGTCGTCTGGTTCTTTAACTGCGATCTCTCAACTTGGTGTAGTTGGCTGGACGCTGGGGGGACACTGCCAAAACTGACCAGTTATGGATGTTATCAGAAGGTAAGCAGCACCCTGCTCAGTCATGATCTAGTCCCAGAATGTGGCCCAAATCTCTCGTGAGCATGCTAACTTTTCAGATCCCCCACACTTAGAGCTAGAATGTTCAAAATCAACTGAAATAGGTCTAGGACAAGGAGTCCACAGAAAGACATTGTCTACGGCGCATGATTTTGGATCGTCATGTGTGACCCCAGTAAGCTGTCTACAACCTCCAAAGGCAGGCTTGCCCTGCCTGACAGAATGGAGGAAGAAACGCTGTGGCAGCTACTACAGTAATTTGACATAAAATTTTCGTTAGAGGAGACTCTAAATAGAATCGAGCGGAAAGGTAATGTTCCAAAAGGACTGTAGTCCCTGGAGAACATGAAATGGGTCTGGAGAAAGAACCAACAGGCAGAAGAATAAGGACAGGGTTAAATGGTCCCTTACACTGATGGCACAACTCAGCCGAAGAAATGAAATCATGACCCGATCAGCCCATGATCAAGAAGCAAATAATCTTAAAGGTCAAACAAATGCAATGCACGAATAGCTGCAGAAGGAAAGATCCAGACAGGAGGAAGTTGAGCTTAAAAATCAGGAGCTTGTAAAGGAGAACAAAAAACTGAAGGAAGAGCTGACAGGTTTGTCAGTTGCACCCCCCCTCCCCACCACCCCACCACCCCCAGCTCCCAAGCCAATAGGGAATCTGTACCCAACCACCCGTGATGTCCAGGAAGTGTTTAAGTGAAATAAAGACGTAGCTCTTGAGACCCAGGGATCCTCTAGCAGTGACAGTGATGAAGACTCTATATCCCCAACACCATTTTTATGACCCCTTAAAACCAAAAAGGTAAAAATGAGAAAATCGTGAGGCAAAGAGTAGAGGACAGCAGGAAGTTGGATGTTCCAGTTAGGCAGACTGAAAACCACATCATACATGTTCCTGCGACCCCTGAAAACATTAACAGGTGGTCTGAAGAAATGTCTCACCCAAAGAAAGGGCCAGTGAAAACCTGGAAAAGTCTAGACCGGTTAAGGGGAATATACCTGCTCCATCCCTGAGACAGGGTACAAATTCTGACTGTAACATTTACCAAGAGAGAGGGATGCCGCCTCCATGAGGTAGTCAAAGGTGCCCTCAGGGAATATGAGCAGGAGCTGCAAGCTGGCTGGACAGCAATGAAACAGTGGCTACAGGGATATAGTTCACCCCAGGACTGATTGGACAAAAGTCACTGCCTGCTGCCAAAAGGCCACTGAGGAAGTCCCCGAATATGAGGAAAGGTTTAGGACAACCTGGAAGGGATATGCAAGGGTCTCAAATGTGAAGGATGATAGAGAATTTGAAAACCACAATTCGGTTACGTTTACTTTAGCGATGGAATGGGATAGGTATATACCGCAGGGCAAGAGTTATAGCTGGGGGAAAGGCAATTATGAGGTGATTAGGCAAGATTTAGGATGCATAGGATGGAGAAGGAAACTGCAGGGGCTGGGCACAATTGAAATGTGGAGCTTGTTCAAGGAACAGCTACTGTGTGTCCTTGAGAAGTATGTACCTGTCAGGCAGGGAGGAAGTGGTCGAGCGAGGGAACCGTGGTTTACTAAAGAAGTTGAATCTCTTGTCAAGAGGAAGAAGGAGGCTTATGTAGAGATGAGGCGTGAAGGCTCAGTTAGGGCACTTGAGAGTTACAAGTTAGCCAGGAAGGAACTAAAGAGAGAGCTAAGAAGAGCCAGGAGGGGACATGAGAAGTCTTTAGCAGGTAGGATCAAGGAAAACCCTAAAGCTTTCTATAGGGATGTCAGGAATAAAAGAATGACCAGAGTAGGATTAGGGCCGGTCAAGGACAGTAGTGGGAAGTCGTGCGTGGAGTCCGAAGAGATAGGAGAGGCGCTAAATGAATATTTTTCGTCAGTATTCACACAGGAAAAAGACAATGTTGTCGAGGAGAATACTGAGGTACAGGCTATTAGACTAGACGGGATTGAGGTTCATAAGGAGGAGTTGTTAGCAATTCTGGAAGGTGTGAAAATAGATAAGTCCCCTGGGCCGGATGGGATTTATCCTAGGATTCTCTGGGAAGCTAGAGAGGAGATTGCAGAGCCTTTGGCTTTGATCTTTATGTCGTCATTGTCTTCAGGAATAGTTCCAGAAGACTGGAGACTAGCAAATGTTGTCCCCTTGTTCAAGAAGGGGAGTAGAGACAACCCTGGTAATTATAGACCAGTGAGCCTTACTTCGGTTGTGGGTAAAGTGTTGGAAATGATTGTAAGAGATAGGATTTATAATCATCTAGAAAGGAATAATTTGATTAGGGATAGTCAACACGGTTTTGTGAAGGGTAGGTCGTGCCTCACAAACCTTATTGAGTTCTTTGAGAAGGTGACCAAACAGGTGGATGAGAGTAAAGCGGTTGATGTGGTGTATATGGATTTCAGTAAAGCTTTTGATAAGGTTCCCCATGGTAGGCTATTGCAGAAAATACAGAGGCACGGGATTGAGGGTGATTTAGCGGTTTGGATCAGAAATTGGTTAGCTGTAAGAAGACAGAGGGTGGTGGTTGATGGGAAATGTTCATCCTGGAGTCCAGTTACTAGTGGTGTACCTCAAGGATCTGTTTTGGGGCCACTGCTGTTTGTCATTTCTATAAATGACCTGGATGAGGGTGTAGAAGGATGGGTTAGTAAATTTGCGGATGACTCCAAAGTTGGTGGAGTTGTGGATAGTGCGGAAGGATGTTGCAGGTTACAGAGGGACATAGATAAGCTGCAGAGCTGGGCTGAGAGGTGGCAAATGGAGTTTAATGCGGAAAAATGTGAGGTGATTCACTTTGGAAGGAGTAACGGGAATACAGTGTACTGGGCTAATGGTAAGATTCTTGGTAGTGTGGATGAGCAGAGAGATCTCGGTGTCCATGTGCATAGATCACTGAAAGTTGCCACCCAGGTTGATAGCGTTGTTAAGAAGGCGTACGGTATGTTAGGTTTTATTGGTAGAGGGATTGAGTTTCGGAGCCATGAG
>NC_063366.1:6553212-6603677 GCF_021869965.1 Rhincodon typus
GATGATCAGAGGATTAGATAGGGTGGACAGTGGGAGCCTTTTTCCTCAGATGGTGATGGCTAGCATGAGGGGACATAGCTTTAAATTGAGGGGTGATAGATATAGGACAGATGTCAGAAGTAGGTTCTTTACTCAGAGAGTAGTAAGGGCGTGGAATGCCCTGCCTGCAAAAGTAGTAGACTCACCCACTTTAAGGGCATTTAAATGGTCATTGGATAAACATATGGATGATAATGGAATAGTTTAGGTTAGATGGGCTTCAGATTAGTTTCACAGGTCGGTGCAACATCAAGGGCCGAAGGGCTTGTACTGCGCTGTAATGTTCTATGTTCTATGTTCTAACTGTGACTACGGACCACTGAAATCTGCCTTTGAGGCTGGACTTCAACCGGAGCTGACTAAAATGCTGAAGCTTGCTAAACCCAACGGGGACCAGAGTGGGACCAAATACTATGAACTGGTTGAGCAGCCCACCAGCTCGACTGGGTTATGGGGGCCCAGTTACGAGTCCTACAAACAGGGCAAGTGGGACAGACCCCCACCCGCCCTGGAAAAACCCAGGAGAGACGCACAGGGAAATATGGGAAGGAAGGTCACTGGTCCAAGAAGTGCTGGCAAAGGAGGAAAGGGAAGAGCTCCCCAAAGGGCACTAAGGAAAGAGAGACTCTGATGGTGGGGAGTAATCTTGATCTCCTGGAACAATTTGAAAGGCTATCCATCCAACAGCAGCAGAAACTGCTGAACATGACTAAAAACTGAAGGAGCCCCTCCCATGCCCCTCCACGCTCTTACTGGCTTTATGTCAGCAGAGGGGAGACAGACTGTGTGTGACCATGAAGGTGGGTGACCTAGACATTGAGTGTCTCTTGGACACGGGAGCAGAGTTGACATAACTACCCTGGAAATATGAAACCAAACTCCCGCAAGAAGGGACAGTGAGGACAGCCTACCGAGCAGGAGCTGACAGGATTGAAATTTTAAAAAAACCAAACCCATAAGCATTGCATTCAGCCCCCACGAATTGGAAACCCATGTATGGATAGGAGGTTGATGTATGCTCAAATTCTGTATAAAAGAGGCTATTTTCAAGCTATAATTTTGGGATTCTATCTTCGCCTCACATTGTGCTGCTGTGAATGTACAATCTAAGAGGTTTTTAACATAAACCCTTAATCACGAAACCTTTTGGTCCACCCGGTCCATGCTGAACATAATCCCAAACTAAACTGGACCCACCTACCTGCTCCTGGCCCACATCCCTCCAACCCTTTCCTGTTCATGTACACACCCAAATGTCATAATTTCTGGATCAGTAAATACTGAAGAGTGGGGATAATTAGATATAATCCCAGACTCAAGTGCAAAAGGAACAGATAATACAATCTCCCAATTTCACCACCATCCCAGTGAGTCACACTGGAAAGTTTAAACGTCCCTGTATCAAACATGGAGTTCTGACACTCAATGAAAGGCACCTTGAGTGAGGTCCTAGGCTTTGTCACAGTGAACTTTACCCAGTACAGGCCACAGCTTAGAATCATAGAATCCCCACAGAAGGAGGTCATTTGGCCCATCGAGTCTGCACCAATCCTGTGAAAAACATCCCACGCCTATCCCTGTAACTCCATATTTACCATGGCTAATCCACCTCGACTGCACATCCTTAGACAGTACAGGATAATTGAGCATTGAATTTTACTTAATCTGTTCATTTTTGGACTGTGGGAGGAAACCAAATCACCCAGAGGAAAACCATGCAGACACAGGGAAAATATGCAAACTACACACAGTCACCCAAGCCTGGAATCAGACTCAGGTCCCTGGTGCTGTGAGGCAGCAATGTAAACCATTGAGCCACCGTGCCACTTTAGCTCAAGGAGAGGTGGGGCTGGAGAAAACAGAAAGAAATGCTCCAGAGAGTTGAGATGCAGCTGTGGGGTTTCTTACCTGGAAAGATGAACTGTTTCATTTGCTTCCACACTATGTAGGGCCTTGGAATTCTGTGTAATTCCAACTATTAGTGTGTTTCTACCTCCCCTTTGTCCTGTTCCTGTTTAAATGTGTTTGATATAATCACACACTGCCACTTACAAACTGTGCACAAATGTAAAACTGGATCAGACATTTACCTTTTTGGCAATCTCTTTAGCTCCTGCAGGACAGAAAAGCAGAATCATTTCAACAAATATAAAGTGCTCTTTGGATTGCACTTTTCAATGATGAATAATCAGGTTTTATAGTAAAATGTGAAAGAATCTGGGTGGTTTTTTTTACTGACACAGTCCAGTGATGTGATAACACGTCACACACCCAGCACTCCCAAACCTCCTCTGATACACTGAACAGGTTTGCCGCTGAATATTTTGAAGGTTCAATGGTCAGTTTGTTTCATTTCTCACCTCTCTTTACCCAGTAACTTAGAGCTTTACTCTGGTCTGTGCAGACCCAAACTGGAGACACTGTTGACACACTTCACCCCAGTGTCCCCGCTTCAGAAAGAGGCAACAGCCAGTGTGACAACTCTGGAGCCACATGCACCTGCCTAGACATCAGATGTGAACAGGGTTAGGCTCATTGCAATACTCACAGTCAAATAACCTCATATCGCTCAGTATCTGCATGGGTATCAACCATGGGGCTGAAAACTAATGTGTTACTGCTCCCAGAACAAAGGAGAAGTGGGAAAATCTAAGAGGTTTTTAACATAAACACTTAATCACGAAACCTCAGTAACCTATAGTTGATATTCATTTGTTGAGTTTACAAGATATTTTTGGATTAGGGAAGCCATTTTGGCCTATCAATTCCATGGAAAGGTCCTGGGGAGCGTTGCCAAACAAAGAGACCTTAGCGTGCAGGTTCATAGCTCATTGAAAGCGGAGTCAAAAGTAGACAGGGTCATGCAGAAAGCATTTGGTATGCTTACCGTTATTCGTCAGTGCATTGAGTATAGGAGTTGGAGGTCATGTTGCACCCTACAGGATATTGGTTAGGCCTCTTTTGGAATACTGCTTTCAATTCTGATTTCCCTGCTATAGAAAAGACGTGAGACTTGAAAGGGTACAAAAAAGATTTACAAGGATGTTGCCAGGGTTGAAAGGGAGATGCTGAATAGGCTGGGGCTATTTTCTCTGGAGTGTCGGAGGCTGAGGGGTGACCTTATAGAGGTTTATAAAATCATGAGGAGCATAGATAGGTTGAATAGTCAAGGTCTTTTCCCCAGAGTAGGAGAGTCCAAAACTAGAGAGCTTAAGTTTAAGTTGAGAGGGGAAAGATTTAAGAAGGACCTAGGGGCAGCACTTTCATGCAGAGGGTGGTGGGTGTATGGAATAAGCTGCCAGAGGAAGTAATGGAGGCTGGTACAATTACAACACTTAAAAGGCATCTGGATGGCTACATGAATAGGAAGGGTTTGGAGGGATATGGATCAAATGCTGGCAAATGGGATTCAATTAATTTAGGATATCTGGTTGGCATGGACAAGTTGGACTGAAGAGTCTGTTTCTGTGCTATACATCTCTATCACTCTATCTGGACTGAAGACCACTACGCCATGTACTACATCATCTGATTAGTTCCTTTCCATTAGCTCATCCCAGGCATTTACCACTGTTTCCTGGGGCAAACATCCTCATGTCAGTTGCATTTTAACATTTCCTCATTTCCCCTCATCCAACTATTAAAGTTTGAGACAAAAACACTGGAGAAACTCAACAGGTCTGGCAGGATCTGAGGAGGGAAAGCAGAATTAAGGTCTCCAGTCCAGGGATTCTTCCTCAGAACTGCTGAGTTCAGAAACATAGAAACTAGGTGGAGGTGTAAGCCACTTGGCACTTTGAACCTGCACCACCATTAAATATAATTATGGCTGATCATGCAATTTCAGTATCCCATTCCCGCTTTCTTTCCATACCCCTTGACCCCTTTAGCCACAAGGGCCACCTCCAACTCACTCTTGAATATATCTAATGAACTGGCCCCAACAGCTTTCTGTGGTGGAGAATTCCACAGGTTCACAAATCTTCAAGTGAAGAAATTCTTCCTCATCACAATCCTGAATGGCTTACCCCTTATTCTTACACTGTCACCACTAATTCTGGAATTCCTCAATATCAGAAATATTCTTCCTGCATCTAGCCTGTCTGGTCTTATCAGGATTTTATATGTTTCTATGACATCTCCCATCATTCTTCTAAATTCCAGTGAATATAACCACAGTTGATCCAATCTTTGTTTCTTTCTTTCTTCATATGTCAATTCCTCCAGCACTTTCTGTTTTGATTTCCAATCTCCAGCATCCGCAGTTCTTTGTTTTGATTAATGTTTGATCTTGGCTTGCTGTCTCCATCCTGGTTACACTCTTATTCCTGAATAAAATAGTCTCTCACATGGTACTTTAGTCTGACAATGGGGCGAATTTGTAACACAGGTGAGTTAGAGTCATAGAGGCGTAGAGATATATAGCACGGAAAACAGACACTCCGGTCCAACGCGTCCATGCCGACCAGATATCTGAAATAAATCTAGGCCCATTTGCCAGCATTTGGCCCATATCCCTCTAAACCCTTCTTATTTATGTGCCCATCCAGATTTTGAATGTTGTAAAACTAAACAGCAAAGGCATCAGCTCAGCATATTCACTGCTGGTCCGACAGCAGTGTAGGTCTCTTTCTCCATTTGAATCACTGCCCATTTGGTCATTGCCTTTGTCTCCCTTCCTCCTTTTTAAAGTGCAGTTTCTTTGATCTTTTTTCCCCAAAGTTCCAAAACAATGCAACAGCTTATAAAAGAGCAATTATGGCTTTTATAATTCAAGGAAATCAGCTCCAACACTGAAAATACCTAAAAAAACATGGAGCAGCTCTTACAGCCACTGAATTTTTTCCTGTCCTCTATCCTGGATTACCCAGAATCCTTTTATGCCAGCAACCTTAAATATCTCTCAGGAGCACAGCTATCTCTGAAATACAAGCTTTTCGTGTTTTACCAAGGTGATGTCTTTGCAGTATCTAAAACCTGCTGATGAGCTACTATCCT
The DNA here is from genome assembly GCF_021869965.1 of Rhincodon typus. NCBI lineage: Eukaryota > Metazoa > Chordata > Chondrichthyes > Orectolobiformes > Rhincodontidae > Rhincodon > Rhincodon typus. The sequence goes on from NC_063366.1 coordinate 6,558,250, forward strand.
CTGCTTTGACCTTCTATCCGCTACTTTGTTGCTGGATCTTGGTTTTCTCATGGCCCATTCATCATCTGTTTAATTTAGACAAACAAGAGGCTGGAAGAACACAGGCAGCATCTGAAGGAAAGGAGCAGTCAATGTTTCGGGTATTACCCTTCTTTAGGACTGAGCTTGCTGTGTTCTTCCAGCCTCCTGTTTGTACCTTGGATTCCAGCATCTGCAATTCTTTTTTGTTTCTACCTGTTTAATTTCAATGATTTCATTTGCTGCTTCAGTGATTCCCCAAGTCTCTTGTCTCTCCTTGACTGTAATGCACTGATCTCTTCATTCTCACTGTTTTTTGGACTTTGTACTCTGGTTACAGATACACTGCAGCCCGTATCAGGTAGTGGCACTGTGCAGCAATCCCCCTGTCAATCTAAACTCAAACATCATTTGAAAACAAAGTATTGAAGATGCTGAAAATCTGAAACAAACACAAAAATTGCTGGAGAGACTGGATTCGAAACATCAACTCTGTTTCTCTCTCCACGAACGCTACCAGATCTGCTGAGTTTCTGCAGCACTTTCTGCATTTGTTTCAATCCTCATTTGTCGTTGGTTAGTTTCAATATTAGGGAATGACATGATACGGTTTCAGCCCCATTACAATCTGCAATTTACACTCGCACCACACCAGCTTAAGAGTTGAGTTGTAAAGGGTCACCTGGAGAAAGTGAGCCCTGTCTTGCTGTTCAATTTATTCACCGAGCTTCAATATGTTCTCGTCAAGTGATATTAGTTCCTCTTCAATATTTCTCAGCTTCTCCTTCATTTGTCGCCAATCTTCCTCTTTTTATCTCCTCAGCTCTTCAATTAAATGTCTCTCTTTGTTTTCAAGATATTGATAGATCTTGGAAAATTGTGCAGAGATGTCTTGGTCCAGTGATCTGGCGAATCCCTGAAATAAAAAGCAAGATCATTTGAACCATAGTTCGTTAAAGGTTTACACTGTTTAAAGGGAACAGGAACTATGCTCACATCCAGTTCTGCAATCTCCCTCCCCTGAAGCTGTTTTAATTCAAATTGACTTTTCTTTTCTTCCTCCATGGAATCCAAGAATGCTTTCAGCTGATCCTGAAAATGGAATCAGATCTCACTATCTTCCAATGTCTGCTGTTATTGCATAAACTGTGAAGACAGGTGCTCAAGAAAAATTATATGTCTCCTGACTTCCCAAAAATTTCCCACACACTACAATGCACAAGTCAGAAGTTTGATGGAATACTCCTCACTGCCCAGGTGAGTCCAGCTCCAACAATACCCAAGAAGCCAACTCCAAACAGGATAACCACTTCTGGGTCTTGTAACACAGTGGCAGTGTCCTTGCCTTGAGGCCAGAAGATCTGTGCTCAAGTCCCACCTGTCCAGGACGTCTGTCACAGCAGGTTGATTAAAGTAACAGAAGCAGCCAATTCTATCCACCGCCTTCAACATTTGCTCACTTCACCACCATTTCACATCAGCAGCAGTCTGTGGCAACTGTAAGATGCACTGCAGTAACTCACCAAGGCTCTGGAGGCAGCACTTTCTAAACTTATGCCATATATCACCTGGAAGGACAATAGACAGCAGATCCATGAGAACATCATTACTGCCTGCAGGTTCCCTTCCATGCCACACACACACACCGTGCTGACTTGGAACTTTATCCCTGTTCATTCAGCACCACTGCGTCCACATCCTGGAACTCCCCTTCCTGACCACATTGTGGGTCTGAAGGGTTTGGTTCTGTACTGTATGACTCTGTGACCCTATAAAAGACTGCACTGGTTCAAGAAGGCAGCTCATCACCACTTTCTCTAGGCCAATTAGAAAGTGATGATAAATGCTCATTAAGACAGTGACAGCCACATTTTTTCTTCTTTATTCATTCATGGGATGAGGGTGTAGCTGGCTAGGCAGCATTTGATGCCCATCCCTAATTGCCCAGAGGGCAGTTAAGAGTCAACCACATTGCTGTGAGTCTGGAGTTACATGTAGGCCGGACAGGTAAGGATGGCAGTTTCCTTCCCTAAAGGACATTAGTGAACCAGATGGGTTTATCCCCCAACAATCAACAATGGGTTCATGGGCATCATTAGACTCTTAATTCCAAATATTTATTGAATTCAAATTCCACCATCTGCCATGGTGGGATTCGAACCCAGCTCCTCTGAACATTATCTGGGTCTCTGGATTAACGGTCCAGCAATATTAATGGTCCAACCACAGGCCAGCGCCTCTCCCTCATGCAACGTACCATGCAAAAAGATATAAAATACCATGACGGTCTATTGTGGCACAGTGGTAGTGTCCCTACCTCTGAACCAGAGAGCCCAGATTCAAATCCCACCTGCTCCAGAAGCATTTTGTAATATCTGAACAGGTTGATATATAGAAAATATGTGAAGCACTGTGTTAGTAGGAGGTGCCCAAAGCAGAATGAAAAGTATTGAGTTACACCAAACACAACTGCAGACAATCAGCATGCTTGGGATACATACAGGACTAGCGACCCAGAGGACTATGCCACAGGTACAGATACGTTAATTCAAATCACATAAGACCATAAGACATAGGGGCAGAAATTAGGCCATTCGGCCCATCGAGTCTGCTCTGCCATTCAAAAATGGCTGATAAGTTCCTCAACCCCATTCTCCTGCATTTTCCCCATAACCCTTGATCCTCTTGATAATAAGACCATAAGACATAGGAGCAGAAATTAGGCCATTCGGCCCATCCAGTCTGTTCCACCATTCAATCATGGCTGAGACTGTGAATAAGATATTGTGTAATCTGTTAAAAAAAAGTTTATTTGACTTGTCTCGCAATAAAAAAAAGAATTCCAGATGGTATTTTTAGGAACTTTGTTGTGATGTTGCTGTAGATCAGACATGGTGAATGTCAATCATAAACTTCGCTTTCACAAAGGACTATGAGATGATGCATCTCAGGTGAGCCCAAATAATGAAAGTTTTCGTAAACTACTTGAAAAATCTCAATTTTCCCATTAAAAACAATGTATTTTATGCTATTCTATAATATGCAATTTTTGATTATATTTTCACTGTTATTGTTTCATTATTGCTGGCATCGAGTTAATTTTGAAATGTTACAATGAACTCACATTCACATAGTGCAAAAGGGGAAGGCCTGTGTCCAGCAGTGTGCCACAAGGATTGGTGCTACGTACACTGCTTTTCATCATTTATATAAACAATTTAGATGTAAACACAGGAGGTATGGTTAGTAAGTTCGCAGATGACACCAAAATTGGAGGTGTCGACGACAGCAAAGAAGGTTACCTTAGAGTATAATGGGACCTTGATCTGATGGGCCAATGTGCTGAGGAGTAGCAAATGGAGTTTAGTTTAGATAAATGTGAGGTGCTGCATTTTGGAAGGGCAAATCAGGGTAGGACTTTACAGTTATTGGTAGCATCATAGGGAGTGTTGCCGAACAAAGAGGCTTTGCGGTGCAGGTTCATAGTTCCTTGAAAGTGAAGTTGCAGGTAGTTAGGATAGGGAAGATGGGCATTTGGTGTGCTTGCCTTTATTAGTCACTGCATTGAGTACAGGAGTTGGGAAGTCATGTTGCAATTGTTCATGACATTGGTTACACTACTTTTGGACACTGCATTCAATCCTGGCCTCCCTGCTACAGGAAGGATGTTGTGAAACTTGAAAGGGTTCAGGAAAGATTTTCAAGGATGTTGCCAGGGTTGGTGAGGTTGAATAGGCTGGCACTATTTTCCCTGGAGCATCGGAGGCAGTGAGGTGACCTTATAGAGGTTTATAAAATCATGAGGGGCATGGACAAGGTAAATAGACAAGGTCTTTTCCCCAGGGTGGGTGAGTCTGAAACTAGAGCTGATAGGTTTAAGATGAGAGTGGAAAGATTTAAAATGGACCTAGGGGGAGCTTTTTCACACAGAGTATGGTGCCTGTATTGGAACGAGCTGCCAGAGGAAGTGATGGAGGCTGGTACAATTACAACATTTAAACGGCATCTGGAAGGGTTTAGAGACATATAGGCCAAATGCTGCCAAATGGGACGAGGTTTATTTAGGATATTTGATCAGCATGGATGAGTTGGACCGAAGGGTCTGCTTCCATGCCGTATATCTCCAAAACTCTATGCACTCTCAAACAGATTAGCGTCAGCTTGACTGGCAAATTATCTCAGATTGCTCACTGTCAGAATGTCAGCATTTAGCTGAAAATGTGCGTCAGGGTCCTAATGACAAATCAGTCGACAATGAAAGGTGGAGCTGGGTAACTCACTCTCTCTCCCCTTACCTTGTACTTTTGAACTACCTGCTGGACGGGCAGGAACCTGTGATTTGAATGGAGGTGGGAATCTACACAACTGGCGCAGATCAGAATCTCATCCTCCTCACAGAACAGGATCAGCTTCTCTCCGTGTTCCTCACACTACTGGTTCACACTCTCCCCATGTCCCTCACAGTCAGAGCGATCCCCCTCCAGCTTCTGGTTCAGATCCAGTTGCCGGGTCTTCTCACAGAGACTGGCCAGCACCCTGTTACTGGTGTAACTTCTCCGGGGTAGAACGAGCTGACATTGCGGGCAGGACACCGCCTGGCGCTGCTTCCCCCAGCGTTTTTGAATGCAGGATTTACAGAAATTGTGCTCACAGTGCAACCGCACCGGCTCCACAAACAGAGCCTGGCAGATGGAGCAGGTCAAATCCTCATTCAGGGATAAGAAGTGTTTACTGACGGCCATCTCACTGCCTGCTTCTTTTCCTGGCGCTTACTTTCCCTTCAGTTTTATTTCTCCCAGTTTGCTGTGAGACTCACGTCCTGCACAGTCGTCCTAAAGGGACACTGTCACTGTGAAAAGCTTTGTGTGGAAAGATGGCCCAGATAGCCGAATGGCCAGAGAGTTATTGGAAAAGATTAAACTAGAGTATGGAAAAAAAACTCCTTAAAGTCGAAAATCTCCAAAGTTTCCAACTCAGCTCGCCTTCCCAGTTATCCAGGATTAGTTAGAGGATTAAAAATCTACTTTAACACGTGGCAAGTGCTAAAATTGGCCTCAGCTCACCTTGACAACCCCCTCCCCATCAACAGCTTCACCCCGACACCTGAGACTACCCAATCCAGAAACTACAATCCCCACCCAACCCGATTACTCCCCCACCTCCCGAACTGACATTGCTGGACCAACAACACCTCACCCCTGCCCCAGATCCAACATCTATTCACTCTCACCCTTGCTTTCCTGACATGGTGACTCAGTAGTTAACACTGTCACCTCACAATGCCAAAGACCCAGGTTTGATTCCACCCTCAGGTGACTGTCTGTGTGGAGTTTACACATTCTCCTTGTGTCTGCATGGGTTTCCTCCAGGTGCTCTGGTTTCGTCCCTCAGTCCAAAGATGTGCAGGATAGGTGGATTAGCCATGGGAAATGCAAGGTTATAGAGATCAAGTAGGGATGGGTGGGTCTGGGTGATATGTATTTCAGAGGGTCAGTGTGGATTAAATGGACCAAATGGCCTGCTTCCACACTGTAAGGATTCTGTGATTCTGTGAACACCATTGCTCGACCTAACACACCAAACTCCAGATGCATCCGTCAACTCAACAACACCACCCCTCCCGAACATTCCCAATGTAACAGACGCCCCCCCCCCCCCCCCCCCCCCCCCCCCTTAACTGTTACCTCACCCCCCCACCCAGCTACCTTGGGTGTCCTGGCCCAACACCACCCCCAGACGCACTAGATGCTCCACTTCCTACACCAACCTCCCCCAGACATGATACCCTCCCACTCCCACTTGATACCTCCCCATCCAACCTGACTCAAACATCTACTCCCACCCACCCTGACTGAATTGCTCACCCCTGATTGCTTACATGGCATCTGCCCACTTGGCACCCTGCTCACCTCATGCACCTCGCACACTACTTCTGTCTCAAGGTGCCCAGTCAGCTCTCACCTTTCCAATTTTTAAAATTTATTCACAGGATGTGGGTGTCGCTGACTAGGCCAGCATTTATTGCCCATTCCTAATTGTCCAGAGGCCAGTTTAGAATCAACAGCATTGATATTATATAAATGATTTGGATGTGAATATAGAAGGAATGGTTAGTAAGTTTCAGAGTGTGCATGTGCAGTTTGGAATGTGCATAATCCTCAGAGTTTGTGACTATTCGGAGTGTATGTGCCTGCTTCAGAGTGTGTCCATATAATTCGGAGTGTGTGTGTATATTTTGGAGTCTGTGTGCATATTTCTCGGATTGTGTGTATATTTCCTCGTGAGTACATATTTCTTGTAGTGAGTGTCTATGTTTCGGAGTGTGTGTGACACCAAAATTGCAGGTGTAGTGGACAGTGACAAGTACAATTGGACCTTGATCAGAAGGACCAATGGACCCAGGAGTAGCAGATGGATTTTAATTTAGATAAATTTGAGGTGTTGCATTTTGCTAAGGCAAATTAGGGCAGGATGTATACACTTAATGATAGAGTCCTGGGGTATGCTTCCAAACAAAGAGAACTTGGAGTGCAGTTTCATAGTTCCTTAAAAGTGGAGTCACAGGTAGACAGGGTAGTGAAAAAGGTGTTTTGTACACTAGCCTTTGTTGGTCAGTGCATTAAGTATAGGATTTGGGATGTCATGTTATGGCTGTACAGGATATTGGTTAGGCCACTTTTGGAATACCGTGTTCAATCCGGTCTCCCTGTTATAGGAAAGATGTTGTTAAACTTGAAAGGGTGCAGAAAACATTTACAAAAATACTGTAGGATATCTGGTCAGCATGGATGGGTTGGATCGTAGGGTCTGTTTCCATTCTGTTCAACTCTATGATTCTATGTAATTGAATGTAGAATCTCACTTGCTATGGGCCAGAACAGGTAATTGTGGGAGTTCCATTCCCTCAAAGGCATTAAAGAGCCAAATGAGTTTTTCCTAACAGAGCCATTAGACTCTTAATTCCAGATTTTTAATTGACTCCAAATTCCACTAACACAGGTCCCCAGATCATTACCGGGTTCTCTAGATTAATAGTCTAGCAATAATACCACTAGGCCATTGCATGTGAAATGTAACAACAGCAAAACTCTTGTCATAGATTAAAGGTTGAAGATTCAAGGAAAGGGAAGAAATTTGAACAGAGATTAATTTCTTTTGAATGCAAAGACAGCAGAATGATTTCTCCACCACTCCTCTGCCAGAACCCCCATCCTTTCAGTTTTACTGCAAGCTAGAGAATATGGTCATACTGGACCTTGCAGATGACTGCCATTTGTGTATTTGTGTTCCCAGTCAAACAAGTTTTTTTTTAAAAAATGCACATAGAATCATACAGTTCAGAAGAGGCCCTTCGGTCCGTTCAGTCTGTACTAACAAAAATACACTCAATTTACACTTCTCTCAATTCCATCAGATTCCACAGGGATTCTGTGAGCAAATAAACTTGTATTTTGCAGTAATCCCACTACTTTCTCTGCATAGCCCTGAGTCAATGTCAAACTATTTCCAACTGTCACACTATCAGCCACGTATCAATCCAAAGCTAACCTGATTGCCTGGCCTCTCCTGAAAGACATGTATTAATCCCATTGTCCCACACTCTGTCCCCACAGCCCTACATCAATGCAAACTATTGTCACTTCCCTCATGCACTCCCCATAATTCTGCTTCAATTTCACACCAATCCTACTGTCTCCCTACAGCCCCGTTTCAATCCCAAAGGAAACCTTCTCACCCACTTGCATGGAGTAGGCATTGACCCCTGATGGCACTTCTTTCCTGTCAGTCTTGGTTCCGACATAACCATCCAGCATCTCGGTCAGGGAGCAGGGGTAAGATGACATTCTGTATGCTACCAGAGGAAGGAGAGTGTGTCTGGGGTCGTTCCTTTTGAAGGGTCCAATTTATCAAAGCTTCATAAACTGCCGTGTTACTCAGCCTCTGACTCTGCGGTAATCCCAAAACTGTCTTTATTTGGTTGTGTTAGATATAGAAGAGCGGGAGCTCATCATTGCCCAGATGACCTTTAAGATGGTTATGGTAGGTGTACCCCAGTAGACCCTGCTGCATATTTGACCTTCCTATTGGTAGATATCATGGATCTAAATGCCTATGTTTCTGAAGATGAGCTGGTAGAGAAGGTTTTGATTTTTTGGGGGGCCAATGGGTTATGCAAATCTCAATCAAATCAGGAATGCTCCCTACTATTTCCAACGTGAAGTGATTTCAAGTTGTTAAAGACCAGCCAAAAAAAATTCTAAGAAGGTAGCCTAGACCCTAACTTTCTCTTGTTTTAAAGGTAGATGTGAAGTGCCGACTCCAGATGCGACTGATCAAACTACACAACGTTAAGAAAAAGATATTTTCTTTAAGTTTTCCTTAGTTAAAATACAAACAAAAGAAAGAGGAATGTAGAATAACAATTATTGGTATACTTAAACGATTAACAAATACTGTAACTATTACTTCAGAGATAGTAGGAACTGCAGATGCTGGAGAATCTGAGATAACAAGGTGTAGAGCTGGATGAACACAGCAGGCCAAGCAGCATCATAGGATCAGGAAGGCTGAAGTTTCAGGCCTAGACCCTTCTTCAGAAATGTGGGAGGGGAAGGGGGTTCTGAAATAAATAGGGAGAGAGGGGGAGGCGGATAGAAGATAGATAAAGGATATAGGTGGAGAGGAGACAGACAGGTCAAAGAAGCGGGAATGGAGCCAGTAAAGGTGAGTGTAGGTGGGGAGGTAGGGAGAGATAGGTCAGTCCAGGGAGGACGGACAGGTCAAGGGGATGGGATGAGGTTAGTAGGTAGGAAATGGGGGTGCGGCTTGAGGTGGGAGGAGGGGATAGGTGGGAGGAAGCAGAGGTTAGGGAGGCAGGGACGAGCTGGGCTGGTTTTGGGATACGGTAGGGGGAGGGGAGATTTTGAAGCTTGTGAAGTCCACATTGATACCATTGGGCTGCAGGGTTCCCAAGTGGAATATGAGTTGCTGTTCCTGCAACCTTCGGGTGGCATCGTTGTGGCACTGCAGGAGGCCCAGGATGGACATATCGTCTGAGGAATGGGAGGGGGAGTTGAAATGGTTCGCGACTGGGAGGTGCAGTTGTTTATTGCAAACCGAGCATAGGTGTTCTTCAAAGTGGTCCCCAAGCCTCCGTTTGGTTTCCCCAATGTAGAGGAGGCCACAACGGGTACAGCGGATACCATATATCACATTAGCAGATGTGCAGGTGAACGTCTGTTTAACGTGGAAGATTTTCTTGGAGCCTGGGATAGGAGTGAGGGGAGAGGTGTAGGGGCAGGTGTAGCACTTCCTGCAGTTGCAGGGAAAAGTGCCGGGTGTGGTGGGGCTAGTGGGGAGCGTGGAGCAGACAAGGGAGTCACGGAGAGAGTGGTCCCTCCGGAAGGCAGATAAGGGTGGGGAGGGAAATATATCCTTGGTAGTGGGGTCAGATTGCAGGTGGTGGAAGTGGCGGAGGATGATGCATTGAATCTGGAGGTTGATGGCGTGATAGGTGAGGACGAGGGGGATTCTTTTTTAGTTGTTCTTGCGTGGAGGGGGTGTGAGGGATGAGTTGCGGGAAACGTGAGAGATGCGGTCGAGGGCGTTTTCGACCACTGTAGAGGGGAGGTTGTGGTCCTTGAAAAACGAGGGAATCTGGGATGTCCAGGAGTGGAAAGCCTCATGTTGGGAGCAGATGCGGTGGAGGCAAAGGAATTGGGAATAGGGGATGGCATTCTTGCAGGAAGGTGGGTGAGAGGAGATGTATTCTAGGTAGCTGTGGAGTCAGTGAGCTTGAAATAGATATCAGTTTCCAGGTGGTTGCCAGAGATGGAAACAGAGAGGTCCATGAAGGCGAGAGAGGTATCAGAGATGGTCCAGGTGAACTTAAGGTTGGGGCGGAAGGTGTTAGTAAATTGGATGAACTGTTCGAGCTCCTCGTCGGAGCATGAGGCGGCGCCGATACAGTCATCGATATAATGGAGGAGGAGGTGGGGGATAGGGCCAGTGTAGCTTTGGAAGAGAGATTGTTCCACGTATCCTACAAAGAGGCAGGCATAGCTTGGGCCCATAGCGGGTACCTATGGCCACACCTCTTGTCTGTAGGAAGTGAGAGGAGTTGAAGGAGAAGTTGTTAAGGGTAAGGACCAATTCGGCTAAGCGGATAAGGGTGTCCAGGTTTCTGCCTGAATTAGAGGGAATGAGCTCTAAGGAAAGGCTAGAAGAACTTGGGTTATTTTCTCTGGTGGAGGCTGAGGGGAGACTTGATAGAAGTCTGTAAAATTATGAGTTGCATAGATAAGGTTGATGGTCAGAATGTTTTTCCCAGGGTTGGACTGTCTAATACTTGGGGCATGTGTTTAAAGTGAGAGGGGGAAAATTCAAAGAGGATGTGAGGGGCAAGTTTTATACACAGAGAGTGGTAGAAGTCTGGAACATGCTGCCAGGGGTAGTGGTGGAGGAAGATAGAATAGGGGCGTTTCGGGGCCTTTTAGATAAGCACATGAATATGCAAGGAATGGAGGGATATGGACCAAGACCAGGCGGAAGGGATTAATTTAGTTTCATTTGGCATCATGTTCGGCACAACATCATGAACCGATGGGCCCATTCATGTTCTATGTTCTATGAAACTGTTGTCAGGAAAAATCCATCTAGTTCCTTCATAGGGAAAGAAACTGCCCTCCTTACCTGGTTTGGCCTACATGTGACTCCAGACCCATAGTAGTGTGGTTAACTCTCAACTGCCAGAATTAGGGGAGGGCAATAAATGTTGGCCTAGCCAGCAATATAAACATTCTGTAAATGAATCAAATTTTTGCTTCTCTTTACCTATTCTGACTTCGTGTGTTTTTCTGAAAGTGTGTTTCCAGGTATTCAGAAACATAGATATGGCATAATTCGAACTGTGTGTTAATTTGTTTTACATCTTTGCTGAGCAAGTCTTGTTATGTAATGAGTCATTAACTTGGTTTATTCTTCATATTGATGAAATGATTAATTGTCCATATTGATAATGGAGTAAATATTTAAATTTAAGATTTAAATCCAGTCAGTGGGACAGTTGCACTGAAGACAGATACAGTGCACTCCTCCAGTCTCAGTAATAGCATAAAAGTGGAGCCCACAGCAGGTAAAACCCAAAGCTGGAATTGTGTAACTGCAAGTGGAGTAATAGTAATTGGAAAAGGATAAAAGAAAAGGAAACAGGTGCTGGTGTACATTATTAAAGCAAAATTGTCTTGTCAGTTGCTGAGGATTTTCTAGAGAGGAATGATTCATCTGTGAGTGATTTGCAGAAAGTAACTGGACTGGCAGGAAAGTTGAAGATAGAATTAAAAGTGGGAAGAAATGGCACAACATTTGAAACTCAAAGAACCACAAAGGAAACGACATGGTAAATTCATTTGAGTTAGCTTAAGTTGACTTGCAGATGAAGCAGCTTGAAATAGAAAGGTAAATGAAAAACACAGTAAAAAAGAAAGAAATGTAAATATTTGAACTTGAAATAGAAGCACGTCAGAGAGAGGGAAAGGAAAAAAAGAAACAAAAAGCATTGAGAAGCTGGAGCTAAAATTGCAAAGGTACAGAGAAGAGACAAAAATGAGAGACAGGAAAAAGAAAGAGAGAATATGGATGGCATGGTGGCTCGGGGATTAGCATTGCTGCCTCCCAGTGCCAGGGACCTAAGTTTGATTCCACTCTTGGGTGAATGTCTGTGTGGAGTTTGCACATTCTCCCTGCGTCTTTATGGGTTTCCTCCCATGATCCAAATATGTGCAAGTTAGGTGACTGGTTATGCTAAATTGCCTACAGTGTCCAGGGATGTGCAGGCAAAGTGGTTAGCCATGAGAAATGCAGTGATGGGGCGGTTCTGGGTGGAATGCTCTTCATTGTGGACTTGATGGGCTGAAAGGCCTACTTCAACACTATAGGGATTCTACGAATATTGGGCTGGAAACAAAAGAGGTGGCTTTTGACTCTGAGGACCATTCTGATATCGTCCAATCCAAGACCCAATAGGAAGCTGTTTAAATTTATGCAAGGCTTCCAAAATTTGATGAAAGGGATGTTGAGTCTTCTTGTTTATTTCCTTTGGAGAAGAAAAGTAAAAGGGCCAATTCTCTCCCTTTCCAATCCTTATTTTACACCCATTTTGCATCTCTATTTTTAAAATTTCTCCACTGTTAAGAGCCCCTTTATCTTTTGCACTTGGCTTCTATATCATCTACTGTCTTGCTCCTCCTCCGCTTCTATCAAAAATATAAAAAGGATCCTTCAGGGCTAAAGAAGAGTCACACCAGATTTGAAGTGTCAACTCCGTTTCTCTCCACAGATGCTGTCAGAGTTTCTCCAGCATTCTCTGTGTTTGTTCGTATTTCGGTATCTGCAGTGCTTTGCTTTTATTGTCTTAATGTGGGACATGGCTGAAAGCAAAAAAATGTTGGAGATCACAGCGGGTCAGGCAACATCCATGAAAGGATACAGCAAGCTAATGTTACAAATCTAGATGATTCTTCATCAGAGCTATGTGAAGAGTCATCTAGACTTGAAACATTAGCTTGCTGTCTCTCCATAGATGCTGCCTGACCCACTGTGATTTTCAGCATTTTTTGTTTCCAGTACGCATTCCGAGCATTAGCAGTAATTTGCTCCTATATAGGTCATGGCTGTCCCAGTCTGAGCTTGGAGGCAGCAGACATCACTGCCCTCTGTTGATAACCAGGTGTAGAGCTGGATGAACACAGCAGGCCAAGCAGCATCAGAGGAGCAGGATGTTTCCGGTCGAGACCCTTCTTCATTTTTGACAGTTCCCACTATCACTGCCCTCTGTTGGCAGATTTGTGCCTGAAACACGCTGAACACAAGGAGCACACAGCCTTTAGAGATAGTAAAAACTGCAGATGCCGAAGATAACACAGTGTGGAGATGGACGACCACAGCAGGCCAGGCAGCCCTTTGAAATTGTCGTTAATTAAAAAATATACACCAGTAGGCAAGGTTATCCTGGGCCCTTTTAGATTTAAGCTTGTTTTATAGGCTTCCCCTGAAAGCTTACCCCCTGAGCAGCACAGTGGCTCAGTGATTAGCACTGCTGTGTCACAGTACCAGGGTCGCAGGTTCGATTCCAGCCTTGAGTGACTATGTGGAGTTTGCATGCTCTTGCCATATCTGTGTGGATTCCCTCTGGGTGATTGGATTTCCTCCCACGTCCAAAGATGTGCAGGTTAGGGTGGATTAGCCATGCTGAATTGCCCATAGTGTCGAGGGATGTGCAGGCTAGGTGGATTAGCAATGGGAAATGCAGAGTGATAGGGTAGGGGGCTGGGTGTGGGTGGGACGCTCTCTGGAGGATCAGTGTGGATCATTGGGCTGAATGGCCTGCTCCACACTGTAAGGATTATATGAATACCATCATGATCGCCATCATACTGGTCTAAAACCCTGACGATGCCTTTACCCAGGCGTCACTGTCAGCCTACTCATCAACTGTGCCTGGTAAAATAGCAATGCCATAACCTGACTTCACTTATTGATGACATACTTTCTTTCTGAAAATGGGGCGGTTGTGGTGCAGTTGTAGTGTCCCTACCTTTGAACCAGGACACCTAGGTTCAAATCCCACCTGCTCTAGAGATGTGTTGGTTAGAAAAGTATTTCATTCCTTTCCCAATGTATCCTAGCCCATTGACTGGCTCTTGCTAGCTAACTCCTCATTGCCTCTCCATTCTACCCCACTCATGACAATATGATGCTAAAACATTCCAGGCATTCAGGCTGAAATAAGTTGTCCTCCTGATCAGTTCCAAACTGAACACGATGATTGCTGGACCGTTTGACCTTTGTTCTGTTTCACCCCCTGGTCAGTTTCAATTTGATATATTTATTGTTGTCACATATGCTGAGATTCAATGGAAAGTGTTGTTTTGCATGCTTTTGGCAGATTGCACCATATAAAGAGCATCTGGTTAGCAGAACACAGTGCAGAATAGTGTTTCACCTCAGCCAGATTTACCTGGTAAATGTTGGAGATCAGCAATCACCGCAGGGAGGGAGGTTTACTGAGGATGATTCGGGTGCTGAGGGAAAGGTTGACTCAAGGCGGCTGTCAGATAAGATTTATAAATACAGGCATTTTGAGAGAGGCAAGAGCAGTTGATAGAACTGCTCAAAACAGCCAACTCACTCAACACGGTTTGAGCTGCCTTCTGAATTAACATTTTAGCTGATGAGAAATTGTCAGTACCAGTTGTGTGATGGACAGGATAGTGTCATTTTACCTGAATAGCATACACCTTTCGGTTGACAAAAAAAGACTGGACAAAAATGACAACCACAATTGGCATTTCTACAGTACCTTTAATACAGAAGCAAATATCTCTAGGCACCTTACAGAATAGAATCTGACACTGAGCTTTGGACACAGTGTGCGAAAAGTGAATGAATACTCATTTGCAGAGATGTGTTTGGAAAGGACTCAACAATAGCTCAGTATTAAATAGTATTTAACGAGCAGGCAACAGGTTCAGGAGGTGACACACAATGAAACACAACGGCTCTACGTTCTTAATTACTGTGAGAATTCAATATCCCCCTTCTGGGCTCTCCTGCACTGTCCTGTCACGTGCCGTGAAAAATGGTTGACTGCTCAGCAACAGGAGCAGCTTAATGGCCCATTCATTAGTTACTCAAAAATGGTGAGGAGGCAGCAGATTTGGTGAGCCCCACCCATCTCCCACCAGAGTGGGAGACAGCACTGTCAAGTGATGGTAGTGAGCTGACCACCCTTTGTATTTAATGTGATCCTTCCCCAATCAAAAGTGCACCTAGCATGGATGAGGTGTAAAATTCAGAGCTGTGGCATCTCATGGCGAAGATAATAGTGTGAATTAGAATCAAATCAGATACAGAAAGAGAAACAGAGGGAAAGAAGCACGGGGTTGAGAATAAGGGAAAGAAGATGCACAATACACTTTCAAATGACAAGATTTAAACTTTAGAGAACTCCAGCAGGACTCAATCTACAGACTGGTACAATGGCATGGCATTAAGTACGATTACTCCATGAGATGGGCATGTTTAAACTGCGGCTCTAGCTTTCACAGGGAGGGGAAGGGAGTTAATATGGATAACCAGGAAGTTCTGAAAGATAATGGAGAGGCTGAAGCAGGGTGAGGTAAATGCCAGATTGGCATGGATCAACTAGCAAATTCTGGAGACTCACAGCTCGCTGAGTCCTAGACCTGTTGGATTTTCCGGGTGATTTGTACATTGGGTTTCCCGAACCAATGTTACAGCTCCAGTGAGATGTGGCGCCCTGAACTTGTTACAGTTGCACATGGCATAGTTTAAGGGGTTCAGAGTTCCTCTTGTTTAACCAGGGGTTAAAGAAAGGGAAGAGTTTGCCGTTGAAGGTATCGGTGAAAGTGTAGAGATGGGACATGTCATCGGCATCGTAAAAGGACACTTGCCCTCCCTCATAGTCCAGGTAGACACCTATCTTCCTGGGCTTGGCGTCCAGCCTGAGGATGGTGGAGGGGGCAGTCAGGGCCCCGTAGATGTGCTGTTGCCTCTGACATATGGTCCAGTAGCCAACCGAGGGCATCAGTGTGATCTATCCCTTCCTTTGGGCATTCTCCCGGGCCAAGCCCAAGTCCCAGTCGGTCTTGTTAGCCACTTCCACCTCCCAGTAGTGTCTGCCTGAGCTGAAGCCCTGGCTGCTCAGCACGCAGGTGCAGGGCTCAAACCTCTCCCGACCGTTTGGTAGATTTCTCCTCACATCCCCGGCATGAACTACAGTCAGATCCTCAGACAGCACGAGCCTGGGCTGCGCGGTTCTGGGATCCAGGGTGAGCTGTACCAGCACTTTTTAAGATAACAAACAGGGAGAAGGTTAGAAATGCGAAAGGTTAGACATGGGAATGGTCAAAACCAGACACTGTCCAGAGAAGAACAGGAGACTAGAAATCCAATCGGGAATTCAGGAGAAACATCTTTACAGAATACGGAGTGTGCTGCCATAGGGAGTGCTTGGAGCAAAACATATATGCATTTAAGGGGAATCGAGCAAATGAAGGAAAGGCGAATGGAGAGTCACACTGCGGATGGATTAGAAGGAGGCTATAGTGGAGTGTAAATAATTTATTGACTGACATATAAACATTGAGACACGTGGGGAGACTTGTTATCAGTGTTCAAGATTATAGAATATAGAACTGTACTGCACAGGAACGGGCCCTTTGGCCTACTATATTGTGCCAAACATGATGCCAAATGAAATTAATCCCGTCTGCCTGCCCTTGGTCTATATCACTCCATTCCTTGCATGTCATGTGCTTATCTAAAAGTCTCTTAAATGCCCTTATCGTATTGTATTGTATTATGTCAGGTTTGGATAATATGGGGAAGGAAAAAAAAATCTGCTCATCAGCTCATGGTACAAGCACTAGGGGAAACGCAAGTCTAAAGTCATATCATGTGTGTAATGTCACTTTTATTCATTCATGGGGATGTGGATGTCTCTGGCTAGGCCAGCCTTCATTGACCATCACTGTGGATATGGAGTCACATCTCGGCCAGGTAAGGTACGGAACTTTCCTTCCCTAAGTGACATTAGTGAACTAATGGGTTTTTCCAATGACTTCATGGTCATCATTTGACTCTTAAATTCAAATTTTCGTTCACTGAATTCAAATTCCACCATCTGCCATGGCAGGATTCCGGGCCCCCAAAACATTACCTTGGTTAACAGTTCAATGATAATTCCACTAGGCCATTGCCTCCCCAATTTGGTGCTTATATCTCAGTCCATGAGGTGCTTACACTCCGCTATAACCTCCTCTTAATCCTTCCCAGTCTAACTCTCCATTGCCTCCCCACTTGCTTATGGAAAAAATGAAATTCAATTCTAAAGAGCATGCAGTAACAGAGGAAAGTGGCAGTGCATGTATATAGAACTTTGTTGCTGGCAGGACACACAAAGATACAAATTAGGAACAGCAGCAGGCCTTTCTACCTCTCCAACCTGCTCATGGCTGATCTGATGACTCTATATTACCGCCCACTCACATCAACCGTTCGCATCCAACCGCCTAGTTTATCAAGAAGCCATCTATTCGGCCTTAAAAACTTCAAGAACTCTGCTTCCACTGCCTTTCAAGGGAGACTTCTGAAGGATCATGCTGAGAACAAGAGCTCT
The DNA here is from genome assembly GCF_021869965.1 of Rhincodon typus. Taxonomy (NCBI): domain Eukaryota; kingdom Metazoa; phylum Chordata; class Chondrichthyes; order Orectolobiformes; family Rhincodontidae; genus Rhincodon; species Rhincodon typus. The sequence continues at coordinate 6,575,468 of NC_063366.1, forward strand.
CTTCATCTCTGCTTTAAATGGGATATGCTGCGAGAGAATGAGAGGCGAACAAAGCCGGTGAGAGTGTGGCCATCAGAAGTAAAAGAAACAAGCACAAAAGCAGGGAAAGTTATGTTGGAACTTGGTCAAGCTCTGATTAAGCCTCACTTCCAGGTTATTACACTTCAGGAAGGATGACCTTGGGAGGGGCCAGAGGAGATTTGCCAGAATGACTCCAGGTATGAGGTAATTCAGCCACAATGCTGGGGCAGAGAAGCTGGACTTGGTCATTGTGTAGGACAGGGGCTCATGGGAAGATTTGGTACAAGGTTCCAAGATTATGGTAATTTTGGATAATGTGGGTGAGGGAAAAAGTCTTCCCATCAGCTCATGGTACAAACACAAGGGGGATACACATTTAAAGTTTTGCACACATGTTGTGCAACAGAGAATGGTCTTTCTTCTGCAGGAGGTGGTAATGACCTGAAGTTTGTTGCTCGTAAGGGCAGTGCAAACTGAAACAATCCGTAACTTTTTCAGGAAATTGGTTCGATGTTGCAGTGAAATAAACATGCAACAAGTAGCCTCAGTCTGGGCTATATTTGACTCTAATTCTCTTCATTGGAAAAATACTTTCACACAACACACAGTTCCTTAATGTGACATATTCCTCCTCTTGTTCTGTTGCCAATAAACCACTTGTTAAAAAATGACTGTCCTCCACATCACAGGCAAATCTTTACTTTTTAATTCCATTTCTCTACTTCTGCAGATGGAATTGATTGACCCCTTCTTAAGGAAAGCCCATGTAAAACTTGCAAATGAAGCATACTGATCCAACTTGTATACTTCAGAATAGTACAATCAGTATATTCATTTCTAAGTACACTATTACTTGTTTTTTAAACTGTGATTTTTCTCCTCTGAGTTTTCTCAGGCACCATAGACCCTCATGCCTTCAGTATCCAGAGAGAGTGAATGACTCTGAGAATAAGTTTCTGGGCAGCACATGGCTCAATGGTTAGCACTGCTGCCTCACAGAACCAGAGATGCGGGTTTGATTCCAGCCTCGGGTGACTGCAGTTTGTGGAGTTTGCACATTCTTCCCTTGCCTGTATGGGCTTCCTCTAGGTGTTCTGGTTTTCTCCCACAGTCTAAAAATGTGCCAGTTAGCTAGATTAGCCATGCTAAATTACCCACAATGTGCAGGCATGTGCAGGCTACGTGGGTTAGCCAGGGGATATGCAGGGCTACAGGGGTAGGGGAATGAGTCTGCAAGGGATGCTGTTCAGATAATTGGTGTGGACTCAATAGGCCGAATGGCCTGTTTCCACACTGAAGGGATTCTATGAACGAGTCTGTGAGTGAATAAAAGAATCTGTATGTGAGTGAGTGACTGATAATGAGTCAGTCTGTGTGAGAGCAAGACTGTGTGTGAAAGTGAATGTGAGTGAACCCTGAAACTGGAGCAAGCTGGATATGTACACATCCTGTTTCTTGTCCGCACACCATAGCAGGAAATACCAGATTAAAAGGCAGATTTGTTTCTGATTCCCATTTTCATATGAATTCCACCCAGGATATCATGGAGTGTGCACTATCAGAGGTGACGATAAATGGTCTTAGTTAAATTGCTCAGCCCTGGTCCTGTCCTATGTCCCTGGTGACCAGGATTTCAGGCACAAGTTTGTCTCCCTCTATCCCTACTTCTTAAGTGAAAGGGTAAAATATATTTTGTTGATTAGCTTTGCTGGCTTGGCATTTTGTAATGGTCATGTTTATTAATTATTCCTTTTTTAAAATGATCAAATTATTGTGTTCATATTGAAAGTTTTCAATTGATTCAAACCTTTCTTTTCAGTAATTTGCTCATCGGCATCTTGAGTGAGATATAGTTTGAAATGTAGCCTCTCCCACATGAAAGTTGGCCACTCCCCTGACATTTGACTTGCACACATCAGGACATTTCACAAGAATACCAATTCAAAAGACAAGCCAACATTTACAAGAGAGGGGAGTGATGATTGGTTGATAAATGGAATATAATTGTCAGAGGCATTGCCATGGAGAATATACCAGTTAATGATGAATGACAGTTAACTTCCAGACTTTGTTAAAATTTAAACCAGGAAGGTTGGCTCTGATTACTCAAGGCATTGCCCTGAGAAATGAATGGGCAAATAGCTATCCCCTACTTTGCTGAGTTGAAACAGACACTCTGTGTACCTGTCTTTCTGTCCGTAAAGAAGAAGGCCCTGTGCATTCATTTCTGCTGCTACCAGTAAACACAATGGCACCACTGTGAGCCTGACTGACAATTCATAATTGGTTGTCAGCATAACTCCTGGTACATCAGGATTATCCAGCAAATGTTGTCAAATTGCAGAATCACATCTAGTATTGGACATTATGTTGTGAGTTTTGAGATTGTGGGCTGATTGGGTCTGGTCAGTGCTTTGCACGTTTGACAATGATATGTTTGATATGATCTGCCAGTCTTTGGGACATATGGCCTACATACCAGGCATTGAATTCCATATTACGAGTTAATGTGATAGCAGAACAAGATAGCTATCTATTGGTTTTACTGGGAAAGTAAAAGGAATGCAATAAATCCATCTGTATTTACCAGAAAGATAATTGCAGTCAATCTACCGATATTTACCAGAGAGAGAATTGTAACAAATCCATATGCTACTTACCAGGTGAGAGGGCTTTTAGCATTTCTTTCCAGACTGTAAATTGTAGGGGTCCCTTGAATATTCCCAGTTCCGGGCTTTTGCTTACCACACTCTCTTCCTTTTTTGTCCCATTTCCTGGAACCTGGGAAAACGGGTTAACAACACATTTGCTTGAAATATTAAATAAAAAAGTTAAAATTAAATACACCAACTGTGAATGGGTAAGTCACAGTTTATAATGCACACTCACCGCTTTCTTAATCCTTTCAGCTCCTGTGTACAATTAAAAGAAACACAATGGTTAATAATTCTCACTGTCCATAACCTGCCTTTAGCATTGGCACATAATGGTCGATTGCTCCAGGCATTTCCTAGTGTTGTATGCAGACCAGAATAAACTTGAAATCATCCAGGACTTATCATAAAGTCAGGACAATCTAAAACATTCTACAGTGAATTATGTACGTAGTTCTGAAACAGAATCACAGTTGTAATATGCACTTTATCTATCACACAATTAGCAGCATTATAACAATTAGGTGATCTGCCTTTTTTTAGATGCTGATAGAGAGATAGATATTGACCAGGAAACCAGCAAAACTGATAAGAGTCAGTTGACTCAAAATGTTAGCTTGCTCTTTCTCCACAGATGCTGCTTGACCGCCTGTGATTTCCAGCATTTTTTGTTTCCATCTAATATTTCAGCTTCTGTGGAAAGAAATTTTCAAGTCTGATTTCACTGTGGAAGAGTTCTGAAGAAGAGTCATGTTGTACTTCAAATGTTAACTGTTCCTCTCTCCACAGATGCTAAAAGATCTGTTGAATATCTCCAGCATGTTCTGTTTTCTCCAGCATCTGCAGTGCTTCACTTTTATACTGGTATATTGGTATTTGCCATTCTCAATCAGAATAACACTGCTCAACACATTCATTCAATTTGTGGTTTTCAAACATCATTCACATCCTAACTATATATCTACTTGCAAAACGAAGCTCAATATTCAGAAAAGTTCTTTATGTCAGGAGTGTAACTGGGTGCAGCCAATTTTAAATATTCACAATGCAGCTACAGGTCACTTGTAAGAGGTGGCTTCAGATCAACAACAACAGGGTATTATTTAAGTGGAGAATGATGCAGAAAGCTGTAACATAAAGGAAACACAGAAAGCGAGCACACAGGTACAACAGGTAATACAGTAATGGAAAATTGGCCCTTATTTCAAGGGGGTTGGAGGATAGTAGGGAAGGCTACTGTACAAGGTGCTGGGGAGACCACATCTGGAGTATTGTGGGCAGTTTGGGTCCCCTTATTTAAGGAAAGATATTATTTTATGGATGCAGTTCAGAGAAGGTTCACTGGGATGAACCCTGGTGCAGAGGGATTGTCTTATGAGGAAAGGCTAAACAGGTTGGGACTCTCCTCACTAGAATTTAGAAAAACAAGAGGTGATCTCATTGAAATGTAGAGGATTCTTAAGGGGCTTAGCAGGATAAATACTGAGAGGTTGTTTCCCCTCATGAGACAGTCTCAGACCAGGGGCACAGTCTCAGAATAAAGCGGCACTAATTTAAGACTGAGATGAGGCAGAATTTCTTGTCTCAGAGAATTGAGAATCTTTAAACTCCTTACCACAGAGAGCTGTGGGACAGAGTCCTTGTGTATACTTGAGGCTGACATTCAGTAGGGACATCGAGGGTTATGGGAAAGGGTAGGAGAGTAGATGTGAGGAATGTCAAATTATCCATGATCTACTGAATGGAGGATCAGGCTTGAGGAGCTGAATGACTGACTCCTGTTCCAATTTCATAGGATTTTGTGGCCTTAACAATTATTTATATATGCATATTACACCTTACAGGTAATGAAACATCCCAACGTTTACACTGCATCACAAAGCTCAGTATGACACTGAGCCACACAGGAGAAGTTAGGACACATGGCCAAAAATTTAGTCAAAGAGGTATATTTTAGCGTCTTAGGAAGGAAGGAAGACAGTGGGGGGGTGTCACAGAGGGGTTTAGGAAGGAAATTTGAGAGCTTGGGGCCTAGGCGAGGTTGGGACTGTTCCCCTTGGAAAGAAGAAAGCTAAATGGAAATCTGATAGAAGACATGAAGGGCAACTCTTTTAAACAGAGAGTGTTTCATGTGTGGAATGAACTTCCAGAGGAAGAGGTGGATGTGCGTACAGTTACAATGTTTAAAAGACATTTGGATAAGTACATGAATAAGAAATATTTGGAGGCCAAGTGCGGGCAGGTGGGACAAGTTTAGTTTGGGATTATGGTCAGCATGGACTGGTTGGACCGAAGGATCTGTTTCTGTGCAATATGACTCCATGACTCAATAAGTGTTCAAAATCATGAGCGGTATGGATAGAAGGAGAAACTGTTCCCAATTCAGCAAAGGATTGAGAACGAGAGGGTAGAGATTTTAATGTGATTTGCAAAATTAGCAAATGGGACGTAAGAAAATATTTCTTCACATGACGAGTGGTTTAGGTCTGGAATGCACTGCCTGGAGGGGTGGTGGAGGCTGGTTCAAGAGGACATTTGAAGAATTGTTAGAAACAATAAGCAACAGCATGGAGGGAAAGAAAAACAGGAGATTGGCAGTAAGTGAATTGTCATTGGAAAGCCTGTACAGACACAAGGGACCAAATAGCCTTCTTTGTAACACTTCAGTTTGCAGAATCACTGATGGCAGGGCCTCCAGTGGAGATACTGTGAGAATACAAGAAGCTCAAGGGGCCAGAATTAGAAGAGAGCAGATACCTCTGACAGTTGTGGGGTCAGAGGAGATTGCAGAGTTGGGGAAGAGGCAAGGACACGGAGGAGTTGGCATGTAAAGATGAGGATCTCCCATTATAACCAGTGAGAAATGGAGTAAACTGCTCGAAACTGGTTCTAACTCTCCAGAATTTCCATCAATCTCCCAGCCTGAAGGACAGAATGAAGCATCACACACAGTTGATCATGGTGGACCGGTCATGGGTCAAAATGGCAAGAAAGGGAGAAATGTCAGGTTAAGATCCTGTCAAATTCCAGGCTGCTTTTTTTTACAGCTGTGGTGTGCTGGGAGCCCTGCACACAATAATGCCTTGTCACCTTGAGAAACAGGCAGTCAGCTTGCTGAGTGATTCCCGCACGGAGCTGGAAAAGATCGTGCTCCGTGGCTGACCAGACCGTCTCAATTGCAGTCACGTTCTCCTCCATCATTTGCAGGCACTGCTCCTTCTCTTCTTCAAGTTCCTTGGTCAAATGCTGCTCCTTCTCCATGAGGAATTGGTGCGTATTCGAGAACTCCGAGGAGATGTGATGTAAGAGCATCCCAGAGGTTTCCTGTGGAAGAGATACAGGATCATTCCTTCATCAGCCCTAGTTCCTTTCAAAACCAAACCACATGGCTGAAAGTATAGGACATTAAACTGATTTAAACTAGTGACAGTCCAAAGGAAACAACAAGACAGGGAATGAAGTATGTAAAAGATCGGAAATGTGGTTCTGAATGAAATATCCATTCAAATTTTGTAATGAAAATGTGAGTGTATTATTCCAAACTTAAGTGTAGTAGAAATGGAACTTTGTTCCTTTAATGATGAAAAATAGCAACAGTAAAAGTGGGCATTGGCTAGGCCACTTTTGGAACACTACATTCAATTCTGGTATCCTGCTATAGGAAGGATGTTATTAAACTTGAAAGGATGCAGAAAAGATTTACAAGGACGTTGCCACTGTTGAAGGATTTGAATAGCAGATGAATAGCCATTGCCAGCTTTAGTGCTTAGGCAAGTGAAGGTATAGGCATCAATAGTACAGGAATTAAGATTGGCAGTGCACAGGAGACCAGAATTCGAGATGTGCAGATATCACATAAGATGTGGTGCTGGAGGTAATAACAGAGATAGTGAGGTCTTTTGAAATCAAGGACAAGAAGTTTCAAATGAAGATATAACTTGACTGGGAGACAAAGTAGGTCAATGGGCACAGACAAGGGAGTAAGCAACTGGAACATTATGCACGTTAAGACATGGGATGGATCGTTCGAGATGGCCTCCAATTTACAGAGGATAGGATATGGGAGAGCAGTCAGGAAGATATTGAAATACTCAAGAGGTGACGGAGGTGTGAATGAAGATTGTTATTGTAATGAACTGTGCAAAGACCACTGTACAAATGGAAATAAAGATTTGAAAAAAAAAAGTGAAAAGGAAAATGGAAATGCAGAGGCATTGACTGCAATTTGTGCTCCACCCAGAGGGAAGTGTTTAAACTGATTTTAAATTGAGAAACTATTCAATCGACTCAAAGGATATTCATGCAGCCTCCAAGGTCCAAGAAGAGGTAACAGAATGAGCTGAAGTGAGGAATAAGAGACACTTTATTAAAGCTTTTCATCTTGCATTGAACAGGACCAATTAAAGGGAAAAACAATATTTATGTTGTGTCGAACCTGTCTGGCTGTTAACTGTAAATCATCATTAATTGTTGCATTTTCCATGGCAATGTTATTTCTAATCTTAGTCTGCATATCAACCAAACAGCACTCTCCTTTCAAGCCGTATAAATGATAAACCCAACTTGAATTGGTATTCTTGCACACTGCCCTGATGAGTGCAAGATGATAACCTTTGACAAAATATATGATTCATAATCATAGATCATAGAATCCCTACAGTGTGGAAACAGGCCCTTTGGCCCAACAAGTCCACACCGACCCTCAGAGCATCCCACCCAGAAACATCCCCCTATAAATCTGCCTAATCTACACATCCCTGAATGCTACAGGCAATTTAGCAGGGCCAATCCACCTAGCCTGCACATCTTTGGACTATGGGAGGAAACCGGAGCACCTGGAGGAAACCCACGCAGACACGGGGAGAATGTGCAAACTCCACACAGACAGTTGCTCGAGGGTGGAATCGAACCCAGGTCCCTGGTGCTATGAAGCAGCAGTGCTAACCGCTACCAAATCTCTATACTACCAAATGCCTATTAAAAGTAAGATGAAATCAGGTTGAATTTTAATTGTTAAATAGCCATTGTTTTCTGGACATGAAGCTGGGAATGCGTTCTATAGCCGTACGAGCAGGATGTATAATGGGTATGTGTGGCTGATCCATTACATCTGTTATCCACTCCCTCGGCAGGAGTTAGAACTTGCCTCTTACCCAAGAGGGTGACACTGTGGAGCTGAACACACCTGCAGCTCAGCAATTTTCTCCTGTTGCTGAGTGATGAGCAGACTCCTCTTCCTCTGTTTCCGTTCTTCTACCGTGAGAAGCTCATTCAACTGATTCTGAAGAAGGCCAAAATGCATAGTTAAACAATTTCTACGCACGTCAAGAGTCAAGATAAAAGTGTGTCCAAAGACTGTCCTAATGCGAGGGACAGGCAGCCAATGTTAAAGAGCTGCAGCCTCGGATTTACCTTCGATGTATTTCATTCCTCAGCTCTGGTGATTTCATTTTTAAACCCTTAATCTGGCTCACTCACATTCTTTGGGCCTTGACCACATGTGACTGCAGACCCAGGCCAATGTGAATAACTATTGACTGCCTTATCGCGTGACAAGAGAGCTAACTGGTGGTATTAATCTCAAGGATTTATTTTACAGAAGAGGATCCAGAGGGGAATAAGTGTTAAAAAGAACAGAAATATTTGGGAGTAAGTGCGCTGGTCATGTTAGAACTTCATTTTGAGGTTCACCAGTCGTACTGTCTTTTCTCCTCAGCAGTGTTGTATCATTTGCTCCAGCCCCTCTCTTGCCCCATCAAGGAGGTGTTTGGTTAGCTTGCCTTCATTGGTCAATGAATTAAGTACAGAAGTTGGGAGGTCATGATGCAGTTGCACAGGACAATGGTTAGGCCACTTTTGGAATATTGCACACAATTCTGGTCACCATTCTATCTTTTCTATAGAAAAGATGTTGTTAAACTAGAAAGGGTACGGAAGAGATTTATAAGGATGTTACCAGGACTGGAAGGTTTGAGTTATAAGCAGAGGAAGTGGTGGATGCAGGTGCAGTTACAGCATTTAAAAGACATTTGTCAAGGTCATGAACAGGAAAGGTTTAGGTGCTGTATGACTCTATGAGAGACTGGATAGGCCAAGGCATTTTCCCCTGGAGCATATAGATGTCTATAAAATCATGAGAGGCATAGATTTGGTGAAAAGCCAAGGTATTTTTCCAAAGGTAAGGTTGTCCAAAACTAGAGGACATTTGGTTTAAGGTGAGAGGGGAAAGATTTAAAAGCGTCCTGAGGGGTAACTTTTCACACGGAGGGATGTGTATGGAAATAGCTGGCAGAGGAAGTGCTAGAGGCAGGTACAATTACAACATTTAGAAGATATTTGGACACGTACGTGAATAGAAAATGTTTAGAGGGATATGGGCCAAATGCAGGCAAATGAAATAGTTCAGTTTGGGATACCTGGTCAGCATGGGCGTGTTGGACCGAAGGGTCTGTTTCTGTGCTGTATGACTCTATGACTGTATACCAGTCTCAAACAAAATAAATGTTAAATGAGAAGCCACCCACACCATCATTGCATTATCAGTATCCAGATGCACCTGTGCAGCAGGTGGGCCTTGAGTCCAGATCTCCAGGTTCAGAGACAGAAACATTAGCAATGCACAACAAAGGTCATTCAATTCAACCAATGGGATTTGAACCTACACTCCCAGAACATGAGCCTGGATCCCTAAACTCCTTGTCTAGTAACATCACCACTACAATAGCATCTCCCCTGCACGTATTTCATTATAAATACCTTCTATATCGACTTGTTCAGAGACATTATGACATACCTCTAAAGCAAGTGGGAAAAAAACCCTGGTCTCTTGGCTCAAAGGTAGGAACACTACCTCTGCACCACAAGAACCCCTTAATAAGCCTCAGTATGGCACTTTCACCCCATAGTGAGCAGCCTTTTGAAAACTGCTCACTGGTCGGGTCATCTGGCAGCTCTTGTTGCCTCAGTGATGCCAGAGCTCTTTAGTGGCCGTTACTGGGACTGCAGGCAGAACAATGTTCACTCGGGGCTGAACGTAAATGAATAACTAAGGGTCAATTTTGCAGGGTAAAACCTCAACTGGCCATGATATTACCCGGCCCAAGACATCAGACCAGTAGCATGAGCAATCAGATAGGAGTGGGTATGTCTTTTGTAAAGAAAATTATTTAATTTCTACAAAGAAAACGGGGGTGCTATTTTCCATTTGGAAGCATCAACTCCTCAGGGATAGTACACCATTCCTTTCTCTTTAAGAATTCGCTCTCTAAAAACCTGTCCCTTCTTGCTCCCCTCCCACTCAGTTGGGCAAACCTTCCCTGAACAAATCCCCCAAACTAACCATTGCCCCTTTCCTCAAGGATCCGAGGCTGCCACCTGAATGTCTGGCTACTGAGAGCGTAGCACTACCAGGACAGCTGCTAGTGTCCAGAGACAATGGACAATGCCCAGAGAGGGGGCACTAGGCCCCTTGTCCTGTAACTTGTTAGAGCAACACCGCCTCGACACCCACCCACACACCTTCCTTCCTGTTTTATCACATTTGGTGAAATGGCAGTCTGCCCGCTCTCTTCCACCTACCAGTGCTGACCATATTACAGCAACACAGGTAGGAATCCACCCTTAATCATCCTGTAATTGGGCAGTCAACCCTGTCAAAGAGACCTAAGGCCAGGCTGGCTAGTGGTCACCTTGCCCGCCCACCATTCAAACATTATGTACCATGGGAAAGATGTGCATGCATTAGAGAGAATACAGATGCAATTTATGAGAATGGTTCCAGGGATGAGTAATTTCAGTTGTGAAGATAGATCGAAGAAGTTGGGACTGTTCTCCTTGGAGGGAAGGCAGTTTGATAGGCATTTTCAAAATCATGAGCGAGTTGAATAGAGAAGTTGTTCCTGCTTGCACCAGGAACAAGAATTGAATGGCATAGATTTAAAGTGATGTGCAAGCGAAGCAAGGGTGAAAAAGCTTTGCACTCAGCGAGTAGTTAGGGTATGGAATGTACTGTCTGGAAATGTAGTGGAGGCAGCTTCAATTCAGGCACTCAAGAGAGCATTGGATGGTTATGTGGATAGAAATAATGTAGGGACATGGAAAAAAGGCAGGAGATTGGCATGAGGTAATAAAACCAGTGCAGACATAATGGGCTAAATGACCACATTCTACGCCATAACATTTCTGTGATTTTATTATGAGGAATAGTTCAGGGGAGGGCAAGAATATGGTGTTCTAGCCACCTGTCCTATTATACGTGGTGCCCCCTTCCCACCTCTATCAAAAACATATCGGTGGGGGTGGTACCAACAGTTCACCCTTTAGAAATCCCTCGGGATGGTCAACAAATGCTTGGCTTGCCAGCAATACCCACATCCCAAGATGAAAGCAATGTTTCATAGGGCATGGAAACAGGCCCTTCAGCCCAACTTGTCCATGCTGCCCAGTTTTCACAATTTAAACTACTCCTGCATTTGGTCCATATCCCTCCGTACGTCTTGGCTCCCCCTCTCTGCCCTGGCGTTTGCTATCCCTTGTTGTTCAGCCCCACACAAAGAGTGTTAGCAACCGATTTGATTTGAAAGTAGAGGGGTAACAGCGTAAGAGATGGATGGGAGTGACCAAGGAGGATGTCACAGCTGAGGCTGAGTCTTATCTCAACCAAATCACTGCACATCTTATAGTGGGGGGATAGCAGTCAGAGAACGTTCATCATCCACATGAACCGATGGCGTGGTTTTGGAACAGGAAAGGTCAGGTGAGTCAGGCCAAATGGGGAATGCCTCTGGGATAAGCTTTTCCAGTTTCCTAGCGGGCATTTAGCCAATAATTACCAAGAACAAATTTAAACTGTTAATGACCACTGAAGTGGTATTAGGAGTTTCCTTTAACTGTTACCAACCCTTTGGAGAGATACTTGGGTGTGGGATCACTTTAAATGTTCCTCAATCCCTCGAGTGATGCTAGGAGAGGGGTTACTTTAATTGTTACCAATCTCAGAAGTGATGGAGATGTAGGGGTCCCTTTAAATGTTGCAGACCCCTGCAGTGATGATCGGGGGAGGAGGTGGTGGGGGGAGATCTCTTCAATGTTCCTAGCTGCCTAGAATAAAGGTGGCCCCCTGAATGATATTACAGGCTGCACGGGTTGAAGCGCGGACTGATTGCTCGCTCACACAGGTTCCTACCTGTACCACTACACACTTGGCAACACTTTACACAGCACATTTTAAAGCCGCAACATTTTACATTCCACAGAGTTTTATACCAGCAAAATATTACACCTGCAATATTATACATCACACATTTTTACACTGCACACAACACAATCATAGAAACCAAACAGTGTGGAACCAGACCATTCGGCCCATCATGTCCAAATTGACCCTTCGAAGTGCAGCCTACCTTCATGCCTCTAACCCTGTATCTCCCTTGGCTAATCCGCTTAACTTGCACATCCCTGGACACGATAGGTAATTTGGCACTGCCAATCCACCTAACCTGCACATCTTTAGACTGTGGGAGGAAACAGGAGCTCCCGGAGGAAACCCATGCAGACGCGGGAATGATGTGCAAACTCCACACAGACATTCGCACAGGGGGCGGAATCACACCCAGGTCCCTGGTGCTGCGAGGCAGCACTGAGCCCACCGTACCACCCACAATCTTACATCCGACAAAGATTTTACATTTCAAACAATTTACACCTTATAATTTTTACACCCCACGAATTTTATGACCACAGAATTGTACACCCACATTACAGGGAGGCTGTGATGACACTAGAGAAGATGTAGGACAGATTCACCAGGCTATTATCTGGACTGGAAGGATTGAGCTATGAAGGAGGACTAGGGAGGCTGAGGTTGTTTTCCTTAGAGCAGAGAAGACTTTGGGGAAGGGGGGACAGTGGTGGTGAGGGAGAAAGTTGTGCCTCATTTACATGCATAGAGCTGTGATGAGCATAGACATAGGGACAAAAAAATCCCCCGCTTTGTGGAGAGGGCGGTGGGTGGGGAGCACAGGTTTAATGTAAGAGGCCGGATGTTTAGAGAGAAATTGAAAAAGTATCTTTTCACCCCGAGAGTGATGATAATCTGGAACTGACTACCTCAAAGGGCGCTGGAGGCAGGAACTCTCCCTACATTGAAATAAGCATTCAGCTGAATAATTGAAAAACCATGGCATACAAGCCTGGAAAATGGTTTTGGACCATTCCAGTGCCTCAAATGTTAGTATTGTATGTTTAAGAGAGGTCTTTAGTTTTTTTTGTGTAGAGTTAAACCCCAATGTTAGTTTGTTTCCTTAATATGCTACTGTACAGAGCAGAACTGTGTTTGTGACTAGGTATATATCCAAAGATTTGTTTTATGAATAAAATATATGTTTGAAAATTAGAAAAAAGGAATCGAGATTAGAACAGACAGGCGCTAGGGTGCATCAATACAGGAGATACTGTCATTTCGATTCAGTAAGTTTCTGGTTCTTTAATAAGTTTCTCTTAACTGTTTATTTGCCGCTTCCCGTGCCGTTTAGAACCTCGCGGCTTTTATTTTCATGGAGACACTTGACAGATCCATTGGGGGGTCACATGCAATGAGATACGTGCCCTGAGCATTCACTTCTAAGCTGCGACCCAGCTTCTCCCCAATTCCCTCCCAGCCGCTAACTTCTCCGAGAGGATAGCCCACCTTGTAGAGGGAGGCAGCTTGCCTCAGAGGCAAGAAACTGTGCTGTGAATGCCCGGGATCATCCCTGCACACCAAGCAAACCAACTCCTGGTCGTCCCGGCAAAAGAGCTTGAGAGGTTCCCGGTGCTCGGGACACTGCATCTCCCCGCTCGCCTTCAGCTCCTCCTGCTCGCCCAGCCGCTGCAGCTTGTCGACCAGGTTAGCCAGCACCCGGTTCGGCTTGAGCGCCTTGTCCGGGAAGAGGAGCCGGCACTGCGGACACACGGGCGCGGCGCAATCGGGGCCCCAGCACTCCCTGATGCAGCCGCGGCAGAAATTATGCTCGCAGTCCAGCCTGACGGGCTCTGTGAACAGCGAGAGGCAGATTGGGCAGGTCAATTCCTCCATCAGGCTTTGCACCTCGCGGCTGGATGCCATTGCTGTCTCTGAGCTTCTTCCCGCCCCCGCTGCAGATCTAGGTACAGAATTCCCTCCAAAAAAAACCACAATCTCTTTCACTTTCGTTCGTTGTCCCAAATTTTAACCCTGAAAGGGTTGCGAGATACCCGCTCGCCTTCAACTTCTCTTTGTCTAAATAATCTGTTCAGAGGTGTTATTACAGACTTCTTGAGCAGGTGGGACTTGAACCTGGGCTTCCTGGTCCAGGGGTAGGGTCTGTGACAAAAGAGGGACCTTAAACCCTTTCTTGTTATCATGTGAATTGAGTTGGCTGAGGACTGGTATCTGTGATGCTGGGGACCACTAGAGGAGGCCAAGATGGATAATCCACTCAGCACTTCTGGCTGAAATTGCTGCGAATGCTTCAGCCTTATCTTTTACACTGATATGTTGGGCTGACCCATCACTGAGAGTAGGGGTATTTATGGATCCTCCTCCTCCAGTGAGTCCACCAGCATTCACCACTGGAAGTGGCAGGATTGCAGAGCTTAAGTCTCATCCATTTGTTATGGGATCACTTAGCTCTGTCTCTCTCTTGTTGCTTTCACTGTTTGGTGTACAAGCAGTCCTTTTTGTTAACTTCACCAGGTTAACACCTTATCTTCAGGTATGCCTGGTACTGCTCCTGACGTGCCACCTGCACTCTCCATTGAGCCAGGGTTGATCCCCTGGCTTAATGGTAATGGTTGAGTGGGGGATATGCCAGGCCATGAGGTTACAGATTGTGCTGGAGTACAATTCTGCTGCTGCTGATGGCCCACAGCGCCTCATAGATACCAAGTCTTGAGTTGCTAGATCTGTTTGACATCTATCCCACTTAGCATGGTGATAATGCTATCCAACATGATGGAGGGTATTCAAGATGGAACTTCATCTCCACAAGGACTCTGTCATGGACTAGATTCACCAGCAGCAAGCAGATTGGTGAGGATGAGGTCAAGTGCCCCTATGTTTTTCTCTCACCACCTGCCACAGACCCAGTCTAGCAGCTATGTCCTTTAGGACCCTACCAGCTCGATCGGTACTGCTGTTGCGGATCCACTTTTGGTGGTAGACATTGAAATCCCCCTCATAAAGTACACTCTGTGCCCTTTCCACCCTCAGTGTTTCCTCCAAGTGTTGTTCAACATGGAGCAGTACTGATTTATCAGTGGAGAGAGAGTGGTACATGGAAATTAGCAAGAGGTTTCCTTACCCATGAGCCTTCATGGGGCACTGAGTCAATGTTGAGGACTCTCAGGCCAACTCTCTCCTGACTGAATACCAATGCATTTCTAACTCTACAGGGTCTGTCCTGCCAGTGGAGCAGGATATATCCAGGGATAATTTTATTTTTATTCACTCACAGAATGAGGGCATCAGTGATTATGCCAGCATTTATTGCCTGACCTCATGCCATGCAAGGCTAGGGGCCAAGTGCTGGAAAATGGTTTTTGAATAGATACGTATGTAGGCCAGACCAGGTAAGGATGGCAGTTTCCTTCCCTAAAGGGCATTAGTGAACCAGATGGATTTTTCCAACAATCAACAATGGTTTCATGGTAATAATTGGATTCCTAATTCCAGATCTTGTTTTATTGAATTCAAATCCACCATCTGCCATAGTGGGATTTGAACCTGGGTCCCCCGAACTTTACTAGGGCCTCTGGATTAATGGTCCAGTGATAATGCCACTAGGTCATTGCCTCCATTATATGGTGCTGGTGGTGTATCTGACATTGTCTGTAAGGTGTGATTCCATGAGTATGACTGTGTTAGGCTGTTGCCTGACTAGTCTGTGAAGCAACTCTCCCAATTTTGGCAGTAGCCCCAAGATGTTAGGAAGGAGGACTTTTCAGGGTCGACAGGGCTGTTTATTGCTATTATCTTTTTCCGTGCCTAGGTCAATGCCAAGTGGTCCATGAAGTTTCATTTCTTTGTTGAGACTTTGTAGTGATTGATACAACTGAGTGGTTTGCTAGGCCATTTCAGAGGGCAGTTCAGAGTTAACTGCATTACTGTAGGTCTGGAGTCACATGTAGAGCAGATCTGGTGAGGATGGCTGATTTCCTTCCCTAAATGGCATGAGTGAACCAGTTGAATTTTTTCAAACAAAAGTATCGTGTCCATCCAGATTTTTTTTACTGATTTCAAATTCCTCCATCTGCTGTGGTGGGATTCAAAACTAGGACCCAAAATATCACCTGAGTTTCTGGATTAATAGTTTAGCAATAGTACTACAGGGCCATTGCCTCCCCTCTACTTCCACCCTAGTTTAATTTCTCAGGGTCTCATCTCATCTCCGCCCCTCACCCTCTTGAATTAAAGCTAGTCAAAAATACCTTAAATTTTCATTTAGAAAAAGCGATTGAAATCAATGTTTGCTAGTATTATCAGTGTTTTTAAAAAGAATTTAAATGGAACTATGGAATACTTCCTTTATTAGTAAAGGTATTGTATACTAGAACAAGGAAAATATGAAGGAACAAAAAACAAATATGAAGGAGTTGTGCGTAACATTAGTGGGTTCACAGCTGGAGTATTGTGTGCGGTTTTGGTCGCCACACTATAAGAAGAATATGATTGCACTAAAAGTATTGCAAAGGAGATTCACCAGAATGTTGCCTTGCCTGGATAGATTCAGCTACAAAGAAAGACTAGATAGGCTGGGGTTGTTTTCCTTAGAGCAGAGTAATCTGGAGAGGATGTGATTGAGATGTACCAAGTCTTGAGATGTATAGACAGGGTAGATGGCAAGAAATGTTTCCCCTTAGTGAAGGGGTGAGTCATCAAGGGGCACAGTTCTAAGGTAAGGAGCAGAAGTTATAGATGTGATCTGAGGGAAAAAAATACTTACCCAGAGAGTTGTGGGTATCTGAAAGTGTAGTATAGGCAAGAACCCTCAAGATGTTTAAGAACAATTTAGATAAGCACTTGAAATGTCATTGCATACAAGGTTGTGGGCTAAATGCTGGACAATAGAATAGATGAATAAAAATCAGTTCTGAAGAAGAGTCATACCAGACTCAAAGCATTAACTGATCATGTCATTAGTGGTTTACAGCAAGAAAACAAGTGTTTCAGCTCAACTTGTCCATCCCACCCAGCATTCACAATTAGTCACAATTTTCACAACTCTATTTCTCTCTGCAGATGCTGACAGAACTACTGACTTTGATTTAGAATAGAATTGTGGGCGATATGGTAGCACAGTGACTAGCACTGCTGCCTCACAGACACAAGGACCCATGTTCCATTGGGTGACTGTCTTTGTGGAGTTTGCATCTGCGTAGGTTTCTGCTGGGTGCTCCAGTTTCCTTTCACAGTCCAAAGTCCAAAGCAGGTCAGGTGGATTAGCCATGGTAAATTGCCCCGCAGTGTCCAGGGATTTGCAGGCTAGGTGGATTAGCCATGGTAAATGTGGAGTCACAGGGATAGGGTAAGGGACTGGGTGGGATGCTCTTGGAAGGGTCAGGGTAGACTGGATGGACTAAATGGTCACTTTCCACACTGTATAATTCCATGATTCTAGGAGGACATTTGATGATGAGTGTGGATACAATGGATCAAATGGCCTCTATCTGAGCTGTAAACACTCTATGACTCTTTCATGGGATCTGCCCAGAGTGGGGGGAGAGGGGCGTGGGTTGGGGGAGCTTGTGTATACTGGCACAGGCTCTGAACCTCGTGGTGTCCCACGCTGGCTGGTTTCATTTGAAATTGTCACCGGTGTGTTTGGGTAAATCAACTGAGGGCGTGCGGCTGTGTGAGTTTTTCATTCAGGGGCATCGTTCTCCCCAGGGATTACCATTCCCATTCAGTCCAGGCTGTGATGGACTGACAGACTACTTTTCACCCCGGAGACTTTCCAGGTGAAATTGTTTGAGGGGTTGGGAGAGCTGGGCGCAAACTGCTCACCTATCCCCTCTCCTCTGCAATTAAAGACTGGTCCATTTCAGGCTGATGGAAAGGAATGCCAGCCCTGTACCCTTATCACATATTGGGCTGCATTGAAAAAGAGCAGAGTTGGACTACCAACCCCTCACGGGAGTGGGTAATGCTCCACAGGCTGGTAACTTTTGAAATCCCCCAGCAGTACCTGAGCTCAGTTGTCAACGCAACCTGGATTTACGGAGGGAAAATACAGAGTGTCCATGCTTTCTGCCCATCAAAAATCCATTTGTTAGAGAAAAAAAACAAGCACTCACTTCCGCCAACACCAACCCTATTATGTGATGGGTTGAGAACATTGAGTTTCTAACAATCTTGATTGACCCTCAGTGGTTAATTTATTTCAGAGCTGCCCACTGCCATGTTATCGGGGACAGCTGAGGGAAGTTGATGGGCACACATCCTATTTTCTGTCACCCTCCCCACGCCTGGCAGAAGAACGTGGGCGTGTAAAACCCAGCTATGTGATTCCATTGAGTGCTCCTCTAAGACTTTGCTTTACCGGTTCCAAAATTGTGATTTAATTGGTAACAGCCACAAGGGGTTCCTGTCCCCCTCCAGAGACCTGAGTGCAGGAATCTCTGCTGTTTAATTCAGTACAGCGCTTAGGGAATTCTACACTGTCAGAAGTAGTGTCTTTTCGATGAGATGTTAAGCCAATACCCTGTCTGCCTGTCTGGTATATGTGAAAGTTCCCAAGGCGTTATTTCAAGGAAGAGTGTGGGAGGTTTCTGTGCACATTTCACTACCATATTTTCTACTTTACAGCAAAGGCTCTGTCTCAAACATTGACCATTGAGAGCTGTAGGACAGAATGAGGTTGTGAAAGACATTACTTAAATACATTTTGCTATTTTCTGTGTTTTCCCCCAACTCCTCCCCATGATTTAGGAATGATTTGAGCATCTGCCAAGAACAATTTTCATTTCCCATAAATGAAATCGCTGCTTGTATCATCCCTCAAATATTCAATGCAGCTGTCAAACTTGAAGCTCAGACTGTGTTTCAACAAACAGGAATCTCTGTGTGGCAGGATTAATCTGCAATTATGTTTGAACATGAAAAGCACAGGAATTATTAGCAGATGGCTCAAGTAGCTGGGAAAGACTTGCATGTCTTGGTTTAGAGAATAGGTACAATCTTGTTCACTTTATGTTGGATTGTTATAATGATGTGAACATTACAGGAAAAGGTTTAGCATTATATTTCTCAAAAAGTTCTTTGGGCAGTGAAAAACAGCTGGTTTCCATCAAAGTGCGGGGGCAGTTCTATCTGCCAAGTTACATCCCAACTGAAAAAAACAACTTACCCACTGACATTGTTTCCACCTTAAACACTTCATCTTGTCTCATAAGGTCGACTGACAGCAAACCCAGGCCTACAGTCTTGATAACTAAGTGGTCATAAATTACTGGGACCAGAGATCACGGCAGGGTCATGCCGGCATTGATGGTGCTTCATTCAACAGGCTGCTGGCGCTCTGAAATAGTATGAAAACTCCAGGAAATCAGTCAGATGAAATAGTCTCTTATCAACTAGTGCAATTAATCATGCAGGATATTTTAAAAGAAAGCAAAATTCTTGCAAGGAAGCATCATCTTTCAAGACGCTGTGATCTCTCAAAGCTCTTAACAACCACATTTCGAGTGTGGTCACTGTTGTAGCTTAGGGAATGCAGCAACCAATGTGTATATAGCAAGATCCCACAGGCCGCTGTGCAATGATGAGCAGTTAATTCATTTGAAGATACAACCATCTTCTGCCATGACCTTCTGCAAGGCAAAAGTCAGATGGAATTCTCCCCACTTGCCTGGATATGTGCAGCTCCAAGAACACGGAAGAACATCAGAAGTCACAGGACACTATGTTAAAATCCAACATGTTTGTTTGAAATCACAAGATTTCATAGCACTGCTCCTTTGTCAGGTGAAGGAGCAGCATTCCATATGCTTGTGATTTCAGATAAACCTGTTGGACTACAACCTGGTGTCATGTGACTTCTGATTTTGTCTACCCCAGTCCAACACCGGCACCTCCACATTAACGCTGAAGAAGCTTGACAAAGCAGCCCACTAGATCCAAAAAATTCAGTCTGTCCACCGCTAACGCTCAGTATTATTAGTGTATACTATCTACAAGATGCATTGCAAAAATTCACCAAGATTCCTCACATATCAACTTCCAAGCCCATGACAAGGACATGGGGACATCATCACCTGCAAGTTCCCCTCCAAGCCAGCTTTAATTATCCTCATCAGCGGATCCATGCCAAGGTTAAGACTTTTTGATTTTTTAAAATAGTCTTGTAACTATTCAACTTGGAAATATATTATTGTTCCTTCATTGTCCATGGGTCAAAATCCCGAAATTCCTTCATTAACAGCATTGTGGATGCCTGTAAAGCAAATGGATTGCAGAAGTTAAAGAAGGCAGCTCACCACTGCCTTCTCAAGGGCAGCTAGGGATGGGCAATGCATTCTGGACCAGCCAGTCATCCAGTGAGTGAAGAAAAATTGATAGGGCAATGAATATTTTCCTGGTCTCTGAGATGACCCATCTTTGAACACTGCTGTGCTAATGCAGCAGTTGTATTCCTGAATCCAAGTCTGTGGGCGACAGAGGATGGAAAGAATTCTTCAGTCCAACACTCCTTTCAGCACTGAGGATATGTTGCACTGTCAGTTTGATGGTAGGTATAGAATCCACCTCTGCTCTCTCAGATGGAGGTACTGCAGTACTTGAAGAAGTCCAGGGGACTTCTTCTCCTGAAGGATTACTGACAGACACTCGGGATTATCTTAACTCTAAGTGATTCTCAGTGATATCGAATAAGCTGTCCATTAGATCCTCTAATTTTACTGTACACCGGAGTGAATAGATATTGCTCACTTTCCACTCTGGTGAATGCTGAAAAGGCCTTTGTCTTCAATAATTGTGACATTTGAACATTTGCATCGAAATGGAAAAAGATAATTAAATGCCAAATAGGAGCAATTGTGAGAACAGCATCTTCTGTCTGCGCTAATCATTCTCATCAACACATCCATGCCAAAGTTAGGTCCTTGTGATTTTTTTATTGTGCTACTTCACGTTATGTTTTCTGATTGAATGCTCAGGAAAATGTTACCATGAGATTGTGGAATTGTGCCTTGAGTTAAAATGTTGGAAGTATCACTCCATCATTAATAACCAGTGAGGTAACAACAGAATTGTTGGAATCAGAGTGATTGAGAAGTGGTCAAGCAGTCAATGTGGATTTGTTAAGGGAAGAATGTGTCTGGCTAATTTGGCTGAAGTGCTTCAGGTCCCCCTGAATAAGATAGCGTCTCTCTCTCTCTCTGAATGCAGCATCTACAGCAGTGATGTTTCTCCCCTACCTGGTCTGTGGTTCTACACAGTTGGCTGTTTCTGTGACAGGGAATATCTTGCTGTTATCAGTTGCTATCAACTCTGAAGTAAAAACTCTTTTAGGGTTTCGAACATGTTAGTTTCACTTTTGAGAAGCAGCACCAAGCTGTTTCCCTGAGCTGTTAGAGCCCACGGTGATTTGAGATAGGGATTTTCAGGATTTTGACACTGAGGGAACAGGTCAGTGAACTAACTTGAGGGGTACCTGGAGGGAGCGGTGTTCTCATGCATCTGCTGCCATTGTCCTTCTAGATGGCAGATGTCCTGGGTTTGAAAGGTGCTGTCAAAGGAGTCTTGGTAAGTTGTTGTGGTGCATCTTGTGACTGGCACACACTGTGTATTAGTGGTGGAGGGAGTGAATGCTTACAGTGTTGGATTGGATGTTGATTGAGCGGGCTACCTTGTCGTGAATGGTGTCAAACTTGGAGAATGATGAAACTGCCATCCAGGCAAGTGGAGAGTATTCCAGTACACTCTGGATTTGTGCTTGTTATTTGTAGACAGGCTTTGGGGAGTCATAAGGTGATTTGAGGCAGCAAGGTGCCTCAGTGGTTAGCACTGCTGCCACCGAGCACCTAAGACTCAGATTTAATTCCAGCCTCGGTCAACTGTTGGGGTAGAGATTGTATGTTCTCTCCATGTCTGCGTGGGTTCTGCCGGGTGCTCTGGTTTCCTCCCACAGTCCAAACATGTGCAAGTAAGGTGGATTGGCCACGCTCAATTGCCCATAGTGTTGAAGGATGTGCAGGCTGGGTGGGTTAGCCATGGTTAATCCCTACAGGGAAAGGGTGGGGGTGTTGGGTCTAGGTGGATGCTCTTCAAAGGGCCTGGGCAGACCTGATAGGCCAAATGGCCTCTATCTTCACTGTAGGGATTCTAAAATTCTATGCTCACTGCAGTATTCCTAAACTCTGATCTGCTCTGTGGCCATTGTATTTTTATAGCAAGCTCCAACAGCCCTCAAGATTGACCCTCAACAATACTTGATTGGACCACAGACCAACTGGATACAAAGTTGGCTTGAAAGTTGAAGACAGACAGTGGTTGTTATTCGGAGGCCTGTGACCAGTTTTGTGCCAAAGGGATCGGTGTTGGGTGCATTGTTATTTGTCATTTGTATAAATGATTTACATGAGAATTTAGGAGGTATGGTTAGTTGGTTTGCGGATTACATCATTATCCAACGCTGTCTTTTGTAACAAGGAATTAGGAGAATTAAAAGGGACCATGACAAGCAATATCATAAAGGCATTTTATGATACATAAGAAGCAAGAGGGTATTCTAAAGAAAGAGTAGATCCGCTCAAGCACAAAGGAGGGAATATATGCTTGCAGCTGAAGGAAGTGAGTGAGGTCCTTAGCGAATATTTTGCATCAGTATTCACAAAGGAGAAGGATAGGTTATGGTGAGTTTTGGGAAAGGAATAAAGGAGGAGGTATTGGGTGTTTTAAAAAGCATTAAGTTAGACAATCCCCAGGATCTGATAGGCTCTATCCCAGAATGCTGAGGGAGACGTGAGGAAATTCCGGTGGACTTGGACAAAATCTTTTGTATCCTCTTTTGTAGGTAGTGAAATGTCCCTTTTTAATGAAATAACAACTCTTTTGGAACACTGAAAGCAACATTGGCCAACTGAATGACATGCTGGGAAAACTGACAACTGAACAGCATTCTGGGAGTTGGATCAGGCCAGACAAACAGGTATGCAAACTGGTTACCCTGATTGAATAGATTGAATAGGTGTTAATGAGACAGTTGAACTGAGATACTAAACCAGGAAGATTGCAGCATTCACATGGATCAAGCCAGACAGATAGCAAGAGATAGCAAGAACTGCAGATGCTGGAGTCAAGGATAACACAGTGTGGAGTTGGAAGAACACAGCAGGCCAGGCAGCATCAGAGGAGGAGGAAAGTTGATGTTTCAGGTCGGGACCCTTCTTCAGAATTGGGGAGTGGAAAGGGAGCTCAGAAATAAGTAGAGAGAGGAGGGGTGGGGCTGGGAAAGGTAGGTGGGATGGTGACAGGTGACTGCAAGTCGGGAGTGGTGGGGATTGGTCAGTAGAATGGGAGGGGCGGATAGGTGGGAGAGAAGATGGAAAGATTGTGTCAGGTCAAGAAGATGGATGAGAGGGAGGGTTGGACATGGGATGAGGCTGGGGGAGGGAGATTTTAAAACTGTTGAATTCCATGTTTAGGTCATCGGGCTGTAGGCTTCCGAAGTGGAATATGAGTTGCTGCTCCTCCAGTTTTCAGGTGGTGTTTTTTTGACACTGGAGGAGGCCCAGAATGCACTTGTTGCCCAGTGGGGAGGGGGAATTAAAAAGGTTGGCGACCGGAAGGTGTTGTCATTTGAGACAACAAGGTGCAGGGCTGGATGAACACAGCAGGCCAAGCAGCATCATAGGAGCAGAGAGGCTGACGTTTCGGGCCTAGACCCTTCATCAGAAAAGGGGGAGGGGAAGGGGGTTTTGAAATAAATAGGGAGAGAGTGGGAGGCGGATAGAAGAGGGATAGAGGAGAGGATAGGTGGAGAGGAAACAAACAGGTCGAAGAGGCGGGGATGGGGCCAGGAAAGGTGAGTGTAGGTAGGGAGTTAGGAAGGGGATAGGTCAGTCCAGGGAGGACGGACAGGTCAAGGGGGCGGGATGAGGTTGGTCAGTAGGAGATGGAGGTGCGGCTTGAGGTGGGAGGAGGGGATAGGTGGGAGGAAGAACAGGTTAGGGAGGCAGGGACGAGTTGGACTGGTTTTGGGATGCGGTGGGGGGAGGGGAGATTTTGAAACTTGTGAAATCCACATTGATACCATTGGGCTGCAGGGTTCCCAAGCGGAATATGAGTTGCTGTTCCTGCAACCTTCGGGTGGCATCGTTGTGGCACTGCAGGAGGCCCAGGATGGACATGTTGTCTGAGGAATGGGA
Organism: Rhincodon typus; assembly: GCF_021869965.1. NCBI lineage: Eukaryota > Metazoa > Chordata > Chondrichthyes > Orectolobiformes > Rhincodontidae > Rhincodon > Rhincodon typus. Next base: position 6,599,527 of record NC_063366.1, read on the forward strand.
GGGGGAGTTGAAATGGTTCGCGACTGGGAGGTGCAGTTGTTTGTTGCGAACCGAGCGTAAGTGTTCTGCAAAGCGGTCCCCGAGTCTCCGCTTGGTTTCCCCGATGTAGAGGAAGCCACACCGGGTACAGCGGATGCAGTATACCACATTGGCAGATGTGCAGGTGAACATCTGCTTGATGTGGAAAGTCTTCTTGGGGCCTGGGATGGGGGTGAGGGAGGAGGTATGGGGGCAGGTGTAGCACTTCCTGCGGTTGCAGGGAAAAGTGCCGGGTGTGGTGGAGCTGGAGGGGAGTGTGGAGCGGACAAGGGAGTCACGGAGAGAGTTGTCCCTCCGGAAAGCAGATAAAGGTGGGGAGGGAAAGATGTCTTTGGTGGTGGGGTCGGATTGCAGATGGCGGAAGTGTCGGAGGATGATGCGTTGGATCCGGAGGTTGGTGGGGTGGTAGGTGAGGACGAGGGGGATTCTTTTTTGGTTTTTATTGCGTGGACGGGGTGTGAGGGATGAGGTGCGGGAGATGTGGGAGACACGGTTGAGGGCGTTCTCGACCACCGAGGAGGGGAAGTTACGGTCCTTGAAAAACGAGGACAACTGAGATGTACGGGAGTGGAATGCCTCATCCTGGGAGCAGATGCGGCGGAGGCGAAGGAATTGGGAATAGGGGATAGCATTTTTGCAGGAAGGTGGGTGGGAGGAGGAGTATTCTAGGTAGCTGTGGGAGTCGGTGGGCTTGAAATGAATATCGGTTTCGAGGTGGTTGTCATTTGTCGTGTTCAAAGCTCAGATACTCAACAAAGCGGTCTCCGAGTCTAAGACAACAAGGTGCAGAGCTGGATGAACACAGCAGGCCAAGCAGCATCATAGGAGCAGGAAGGCTGACTTTCGGGTCTGAACACTTCTTCATCTTCCTGGCCTGCTGTGTTCTTCCAGCTCTACACATTGTTATCTCAGATTCTCCAGCATCGGCAGTTCCTACTATCTCCGAAGAGATGCCTCTGGTTTGTTTTCTGGAGTGAGTCAAAATCCAACGTTAACTTGTTATGCTACTGTGTACAAACAAACTGCATATACAAAAAGCATATTTTTGAAATAAAAAATATCTTGATCGCCCTAGGCAGATTGTGAGGGATCCGTAACAACTGTAAAGTTACTCTGGAAGGTCGATGGGAAGACGGGATTTGTGGAGTTGCTATAAATCTACTTATTTTATGCTTCAACGATTAAAAAAACGTCTCATGTTGAAACCTAGTCCTTCACGACGAAGCGCTGCTCCTGCATCCTAGTAAATGGGCGTTCAGTTGTTTGGACAGAGTCGCACTCCAATGTTTGTTAGCTTCCTTGATATGCTACTGTGCAGAACCGAACTGCATTTGTGACTATATGTACATAATATATAGAAAATATATATAATTCACATATAATTTTATGAATAAAGTATGATTTCGAAGTTAAAAAAATCTCTTGCGCTCTTAAAGCAGGCTGTAAACCCGTATGAGGGCACGGGCATTTAAGAACTGTAAAGTTACTCTCGAAGTTAGGGGGAAAAACGGGTTTTATAGAGTTGCTATATATTTACCTGTTTGTGTTTCAACGATAATGAATCATGTCTCATGGCAAACCAAGTTTCGGTATTAGTCTCAAGTGCCCGGAATGTGCAGCCAGGGAAGGTGGTGGTCTCAGCTTAATGTCACATCCAAACAATGTTCGGAAATATTTACGTGTACCCTGCATTCTTAATTTTATACACGACTTGCTCTGAAGTCATTTATCTGCACGGTCGAACACAGAGGTTGGGAGATCGCAAAGCTGCAGTTAAACAAAGGAAGATTTGTTCAATTGGTAGCAAAGCTTGAAAATTGCTTTTGTTCGCATTCTGAACAGTGTTTGAAACCAGAGTAAAGTTCAAACTTTACTTCCTGTGCATTGGACGCTTCTGGGAATTTCTTTCCGCGAAACAGGAGGCAGTTTGAATGAAGCAGGGGCGGAGTGTTTCGTTCTAAGGGAGAAATGCAACTAAGCAGAGCTACCCCAAGTGAATGTAGCATTGAATGAGACACGAGCCTTCCAAATATTCTGTGATCCCTGTGAGGCATTGGGCTGTTCTCGACGTGAGGAAATTTCGGAAAACGATTTTTCGATTTTAGAAGAAGCAGCCAGTGTGACTGTAAGAGGTACGAGGTGTTGTGAGGTGTGAGCGAGTGAGAATTTGAGGCATACTTACCTGGCAGGGGAGATACTATGATCAGTAAGGTGGTTCTCCCAGGCCGAGGCTATCCTATTGTACACCGGGTTTGCTGATGCCTGCGATGTTCCGAAATGCGGGATACTCGGCTGCAAAATTTGTGGTAGTGGGGGACTGCGTTCGCGCTCTCCCCTGGTTTACGAATTTAAAACATCAGATGTTAAATAACTGTTAGATGGTTCCCTGTGCCGGGCATCTTGCATTTTTTACAACGAAGCACTGTTCTTGCACCGCAGCAAATGGAAGTTCAGGGCAGGTTTTGCATTGAGCGCCCTGCAATACAAACAGCAAAATGCGCTTAAGCCCAACAAGTCGACGTCGACTTGTGCTTCCCACCGATACGAATTCATACCGACCAGCTTCTGTCCAGCTCTGTGGACTTACTGGCTACGACCTTCTCGAGGTGTGCGACAGTCTGCTTCTGCCCGCTAAAGTGCAAATCCATCAGGAAGGGCACCATCGCCCTCAGCTACAAGCACGAGAGCGACCAAGTGCGAAATTGGCGACGAATGTCACGAAAATCCTGCTTCAGGTCATCAGCAACTGAGTCTGAGACCCGACACATCCACTTCGTCTGGAGGTCAAAGATGAACCGGATCCATAGGGTCACGGTCTACAAAGCTCTACATTATGCGCGGAGAATGTACCCAATGCTGCCCTCATCCTCACGGCCACCTTCATGTGTGGGTGCATCAAGCTGTGCGTAAACCTTCACTGCACAAACACCAAGAATGACTATGTACTGAGGTTCTGTGATACATGGGTCTGCCCTCGCTGCAAAGCTCCAAGTAGTTGGAGCGAACCACTGTGGAGATATTTGCAAAGGGAAAACTTGTGACCGCAAGTCCGTCAGCACGTAGCGCCCTCGACACCCTGCTGGAAAAGCAAAGGGCGAATCATCGAGTCATAAATAGTCCCTTTTGTCTGTATTTGGTCCACATCCATCCAGACCGAACACATCCATCTAACTGTCCAGATACTTCTTAGATGACAAAATTGACCTAGCTTCCACCGCTACCTCTGACAGCCCGTTCCAGATACTCATCATCCTCTGAGTGAAAAAAACATCGCTGGCTGGCCTTTTTTGTCTCTCTCTGCCGTCTATTTCTTGACTCCCCTATCATAGGAAAAAACTGTTCGCTATCTACCTTATCTGTGCCTCTCATGATTTTATATACTTTTTAAAAGTTCAAAAATACTTCATTCTTAAAAAAATTCTAAATATATATTTGTACACAAACAAATATGTATTCTCAGACAGCTTGGATTGTGAAATAGCATGTGCAGAAAACATTGGAGTTTGACTCTATCCAACAAACAAACGGAAGGCAATTTTTACTTATACAAGACTACATTTGAGGCACCAGGAGGGTCCAATAATTGAAGGACGCCCCCATTTAACTCCAGCACGAAAATTTCTGGATCTTGGAACGTGCTACAGCTTACAGGTCGAGGTAGGTCAAAGCAGGGCAGGACTTACACTATCAATAAGGATTGTTATAGGTCCACAACTACGTTCTGAGGGACACGCTACAGCCTGGGGTAACTGCTACCAAAACACAGCGGGGAAACACCACGGTCGAAGGTATTTGTTCTGAAATTAAATGGGGTCCATTCAGTTATTGGACCCTCCTGATGCCTCAAATATTGCCTTGTACAGGCAAAAGATGCCTTTGGTCAATTGTTTGGATAGAGTCACACTCCAATGTTTGTTAGCTTCCTTGATATGCTACTGTGCAGTACCGACCTGCATTCGTGACTATATGTACATAATATATAGAGTATATATATATAATTTATATATAATTTTATGACTAAAGTTTGATTTCGAAGTTAAAAAAAATCTCTTGCGCTCTTAAAGCAGGCTGTAAACCAGTATGAGGGCACGGGCATTTAAGAACTGTAAAGT
>NC_063366.1:6604177-6616339 GCF_021869965.1 Rhincodon typus
TCCTCCCTGGACTGACCTATCCCCTTCCTAACTCCCCACCTACACTCACCTTTACTGGCTCCATCCCCGCCTCTTTGACCTGTTTGTTTCCTCTCCACCTATCCTCTCCTCTATCCACCTTCTATCCACCTCCCACTCTCTCCCTATTTGTTTCAGAACCCCCTTCCCCTCCCCCTTTTCTGATGAAGGGTCTAGGCCCGAAACGTCAGCCTCTCTGCTCCTATGATGCTGCTTGGCCTGCTGTGTTCATCCAGCCCTGCACCTTGTTGTCTCTCCAGCATCTGCAGTTCCTACTATCTCGAATATTAAATAATGATTTTTGCCGCTGTTATTAGCAGGGAAATGACATGAGAAGATAAAAGTGATATGGACATTTAAGATAGGAAGGAGGGAGATAGTTAATAAATCAGACTCCGAGAAGAGAAAAATTATGAGGGTGAGCCAAATTCATTTGTATCAAAAGACATCACAAAGGAAAACAGAGGCTTTATTACATAATGTATTATTGTGAAAATCCATGGTCTTCGCTTAATGCCACCCATGGCCTCTGTTGCTATTGCATTTTCCGTCATTGTTTGTTGTGTTGCCCATTGTGTTGCATGAGCCATCTGTCACTGGTTACTACCATGTCCTCTTATTGTCCTTTATTTGCCACGTCCAACATTATCAATTGTTGCCACATGTGCGCACCGTCACTGGTTGTGGCCTCTTGTTGCCAGGTATTGTCATGGACTATATCACTATTTGTTATCATGCTTTTTGCCACCAGTGCCATGCACGCTTTGTACTGCTAGTTGCTAAGTGCCCCTTTACCCTGTCACCATGCTTGACCATTATTAATGTTTGTAGCTGAATGTATCTACAAGTTGTTTTTGTTAATATATTTGACCTCTAACATTACTCATGGGAGTTTGCTGCTTTATTTTCAGTGACTCATCCAGAAGAGAGATCACCAACACCCAACAACATGCCAGTTGAGGTTGACAATACAAATCAGAACTGATCGTAAACCCAGCCCATGTAGGACAAGAGAAACTCTTCACGTTCACCAGGATGGATTGCCCTTACTCGGATCCAGCTTCAGAATGTGTACAGATGTATCAGATACATATACTCACCCGCAGACACACTCACCCGTGATCACCACTGCACACGAGCTAGCTCACTGGGCCTTTGGTTTGACTGTGAAGTTAATTCATTTGTAGGCCTGAAGGTCAGTTGAATTAAGCATGCTGTGAACAAGCAAGAGATTTTGTGGCGATCCTGGTGAAACCTGCCAAGATTTGTGAAGGGAATTGCCAGTTTGTTCCCATTGGTAAGGTGTTTAACTCCCAAAGGATGAGAGTCTAAATGTAACGTGAGAGGAAGGAGACGAGAGCAGCGTATTTTTAATCCCCAAAAAGCAGCATTTGCAGAGCGAGTGGGCAGAGAGCCTTGTTGAAGTTGACAGTGTTCCTATACCATTGGTAAGTTTCTGACAAGAGCATTGATGGGCAAGATAGATTTGTCCAAACTGTTTCACAGGTACTAACACTTCCTTATTTCTAGTCACAAGCACCTATCATCGCTAAGTGGCCTGGATACACGTCTGGATGGATGAATGGAGAGGGTGCCATCTGATAATGCCTGTGACTGAAGCAGGAACAGTATAAAGCCATTCAGCCCCTCATGAGATCAGCAGGGATTGTTGGGCAGTGAGGTAACTGATTTCTTCCTACCCTCATGCCAGCCTGTCGTTACTTACAAATGATTAAACCACTCCCCAAAAGAAAAAGTGGGTTTACTGGTTAAAGACAACCCATTTATTGCAAGGCCATAAATGGAGTTTGGGACTTTCCTGATCAGTAGGGATCATGCAATATTCTTTGCAGTGACCTTATCAGGTCAGTATGAGAAATCAGAGGTTTAAAACATCCTTTAGGTAAAAACTGAAAAGTTAGGAGGCATGCAGTGCCTGTAAAGAGCAGAGAGATTATGGCAGTTAGCCCTTGTTTAACCCTTCATCGCATTCGACAGATTCTTTCTCAATTGGGATCAATAGAAACTATTTTATAAAATTACTTAAGAATGGACACTCAAGTTCGGTGTCAACTCAGTTTACAGTATGTTCAATTCTCGGTCAAGGATTGAGGATTCCGACTTCACTGCTAAATCGGATTACAGATTCCCAACCATCACTTGTGCCTGTCCTAAGGGGACAAACACTGCATTGTTTGCTCTCTCGCTCCCCACTCTCTCTCATTCACTCTCTCCCTCCCTGTCTCTCACTCACTCATCCCCTCTCGATCTCTCCATCCCTTTGATCTTTCTCTCTCTGTCGCTTCCATCTTCTTTTCTCTTGCTTCCTTTCTCCCTTGTGCAGTCTCTCCCTTCCCTCATACCTTCATACTCCTTTTCTACTTTCTCGTTCTCCCTTTCTTCACTTTCAATTTCTGACCTAAAGGCAGAAAGTGTTGGGGAAATTCAACAGGCTTGGTAGCATCTGTAGAGAAAGAGAGAAACAGTTAACGTTTTGAATCCAATATGACTCTTCTTCAGAACTCAGTTCTTCAGAGTGTGTTACAAAGGAGATCATTGGACTCCAAATGTTAACTCTATTTCTCTCCTCACATGCTGTCAAACCTGCTGAGTTTCTCCAGCACCTTCTGTTTTAATTTCAGCTCTGCATCTGCATTATTTTTGCTTTTATCTTCAGCTGACCAGTTCTTCTGAATTTCTGGCATTCTCTGTGCCTTCATTTGCCTTCATTGCTTTTCTTGCCAGGCAGTTGAGTCTAAATTGTTGAGATTTTTCTCAGATCTCTGTGCAATGGCTAGTTCTTGCTGATCAATGTACCTGATTGATTCTCACGTGAATAAAATTTTGAATAATACATAAGGTCTTTTTGGATCCACAAGCATTTTTCCAACAATGTTGAGATAGCTCTACGTATACCACCGTTAGAATTAACTTCTTTAGTGTGTGAAAGGTCCGATGTGATTGTGAATTGATCACACTTTTTAACAATGTAGTGAAGCTCATCTAGAGAGTGCTTTCTGTACAATAAAGGCTCCTTTTCTTTTCAAGTGAAGGCTGAATTTGTTGTTTTAAGTCTAATTCCTATTCGAGTTGTGGGAACGGCTGGCTATTGCTGTATACAGGACAATCAGTGATATCAAACAGAGATTTGTGTAAACTGCCAAACTGTCTGTGGCCAATGGAACGTTAGTCCAATAAAAAAAATTCCTGGTATCTTCATTGGGTTGTGACACAAATTCAGCACTAATTGAATCTTAGAATCCTTACAGTGTGGAAACAGGCCCTTCGGCTCAACAAGTCAACACCGACCCTCGGAGCATCCCACCCAGACACATCCCCCTATAACCCAACTAACCTACACATCCCTGAACACGATGGGCAATTTAGCATGGCCAATTCACCGAGCCTGCACATCATTGGACTGTGGGAGGAAACCCGGAGCATCTAGAGGAAACCCATGCAGACACGGGGAGAATGTGCAAACTCCACACACACACAGTCGCCTGAGGGTAGAATCGAACTCTGGCCCCTGGCGCTGTGAGGCAGCAGCGCTAACCACTTGCTGCAAAAATAGCTGGTTTGGTGTCATCTCTCTACTACAGTACTGTTTCCCAGTGTGACCCCATTTTAACACAAGGAAATTTAACATGACCCCAGACGTTAATGAAATCACAGCAGCAAAGTATCACTCTATATGAATATTCATGGGCATTTATTGTAGATTGATGTATCATACTACTGCTGCTTCTGCCATTAAGTCTGCTGTCATGGTTGGTATCCTCGAGCCACCATCACACATCCATTGTAGTGTGTTTGCAACCTCTCTGAAATCCATTTTCCAATAAATATAGGTGGATACATTTCCACGCCACCTCCCAGGCCAGATCTCTGTTGTGACTTAACTTTGGTTTAATGGCCAAAAGACTGACCTTTTATGTGTGTTACCTTATGGAGTTTTTTTTATTCTCGTAATTTTAAATATCTCTTCATTTGCCTGATACTTTGCACATGAATCTTATGGAGGCACAGACCACAGAAGGCAGGTTCCTAAATGTGTGTCAGCTTCCCATCCCCATCACTTTGAGAGCTAACTATTTATACCATGTTTTAATTGATGTGATTCTGGAGTCACATCGAAGGCAGATTAGGATTTCCCTCCCTAAAACACATCAGTGAACCCAATGGATTATTATTGAATGTGTCACCATTGGGCTAATACTCAAAGAGCATCTAATTCCAGATTTTGGTCATTGAATGCCAAAGATGCATCCAACAATTGACCAGCCTTCCAACACTAACTGATGAAGCTCAACACATGCCGTTCAGGAGAGAAGGGGCTTGCATTCAAGACACAAAAAGGACAGAACTTGACTTATGAATATGGCCTAACTGTACAGTTATAAATCAGCAATTGGTGACTGTATCCTTGGGCTGTAGCTCCTGCTTCTATAGTGAGCCACTGATCAGGTTCTCCACCCCTGGGCACTGTTAAAACTTCTTGGATAGGAATGCTTCTGTTTATTGGCCCCTACGCTGTACCAAACTCAGAATTTGTTTGCTGTTACTATGAAAACTGCTTTTTCTTGTGAAGTTCTGGAGTGACTGCTGGTGTTTGGCGCAAGTTAGTTAAAATAGCAAGAATATAATTTAAAAATTCCAAACAGCCTTAAAACTAGAACATAAGTTAGTTATTTTATTATTATTAATGTCCTGCACTGATTACAATTCAGAATATATCAGGGTAATTAATTAATTACTCTTATTACTTGACATTTCCAAAGAATTAAACAGCGGTCTGATTGTTAAACAATAAATTGAGTATTGTTTCAGGTCTGATGAAGCGTCACTGGAACCGAAACGTTAACTCAGATTTTTCTTCATGGATGCTGCCAGACCTGCTGAGCTTTTCAGGCAACTTCTGCTTCTTTTGTTGTTGTAGCTTCACTAGGCTAGAACCTCACTTTGCGACATGCCTTTAGCCTATCCTAGCATATGCCCATGAAGTAATAGATTGTGGTCAAATACAATTTTGCAGATGCTGATGGCCCACAGCACCTCAACTATCCACAACGTTGAGTTTCCAGATTTGTTCTGAATGTTTAGTTGTAGTGCCATAGAACTATGAGCAGTACTCTCACTGTAAAGACTAGGTCTGTGCAGCCGTCAAAACAACTATTTTATGAACAGATACATCTGCAACAGCCGCACCTGCAGATAGTCCTTCAGGGTATAGTCAGCACAGGTCAAGAGTGGTGCTGCTGAGCTGTAGGTGATTGGCATTGAAGTTCCTCATCCAGAGTGTATACTGTACACTTGCCACCAAAGCAATGTTTAGCATAGAAGAATACTAATTTGGCAGCTATGGGATGGACATAGGTGGTAATGGAAGGTTTCTTTGCTTGTTTTAGACCTCATACTCTAACACGTCAGGGCTGCAAAGCCAATGTTCTTGGTTTTTGTTCCTTTTCTTGGTGCTGTTTCTAGATGAACCTCAATAGTTACTTGTGATATGTGGAATATTCACCCAGCTGTGGTCACATTCTCCCCACACTTTGAGCCTATCTATAATTTACTTCTACAGTTCAATATGACGCAGTACAAGAGGAGCACAACTTGTACCCTCACACAATCCAGGACAGAAGAAAGGAAAGAGTTTCTCAGTGAATGTGTCAGTGAACATGTAGAGAATGGACATATTGTCAGCATTGTAAAAGCTCACCTGTCCTCCTTCATAGTCCAAGTAAACTCCAATGGTCCCAGGCTTCACACTCGGAGTCAGTTGGACAAACATGCGATCAGTAGCTATATATTTTTTTCGACTGTTAAGCCACACAGTCCAGTAACCGTATTCCGGTCCGAGGGACAAGTTTCCTTTCCTATTGGATGATTCTCCAGCCACACCCAATACCCAATCAGTCTTGTTCCCCACCTCCACCTCCCAGTAGTGTTTCCCTGACGTGAACCCCTGTGATCCCAGCACACATGGAATTGCGTCAAATCTCTGCGGATTGTTAGGAAGCTCTACCATGCTGTCACTGGTTCTCACTCTGGTCAGATCTTTCGACAGGAAGAGCTTACAATGTGCTGTGTTTGGATCCAGGGTCAGTGAGGCTGGAACTGGCAAAGTAAAATAAACATCATGTTAAATATTTTACTGAGGAACATGGATGGACACAAATTACTCCCTGATGTCTACAAAACTGGAATCATATCCTGTCCATAAATTCAGCATTAGTAAGTATTACAGAGTAGGTACAGTATACAGTAATGAAAGAATGCTTCCATTACACCTCAAGGGCCCTTGTATGGAGCCAAGCTTTTCTCTTCCTTAATCGACCCGTCCAGATATGACACACCTCTGAAGTGGGTGTGACTTGAACCCAGGCCTCCTGACTTACAAGCAGGACCACTACCACTGTGCCTTGATGGATCAAAGCTTCAACGCATTATCTTCTCTCCATCAATTCTGAAGCCTTAAAGGGACCTGCACAGGATTCTGGTGGGACTGTCTCCCAACCTTTGTGCCAGAAGCTCAAGGTTCAAGCCCACCTACAGCTGAGATGTCTCATAACATCTCTGAACAGACCAATCACAAATATCTACAAACAGACCTTTTTGTTTAATTAATTGGTCTTTATTTCTAACATTGTCACAGGGCAGACATGGGCACATTCCCTGCACATTTTGTTCAGTCGGACTCTTGTCACTCTTGGCTGCTATCCTCAACATCACATTTCAAGTGTCTCTGGTACTGCCTGCAATCAAGGAGTCAGTAGTTTGTGAGAGATGAGCAACACTTGGTGATTGAAAATTCTTCCATCTTTTGGATATCTCAGGGGGCTGCTTATCTCTCACTTTGATGAAGCCCAACAATGAAAATTATATTATAACAGAAAGGGATCATATTCTAAAGTGAAAATTATTTGCAATGGTCTATGTCAAATCAAGTCTCATTTCTAATTTTAAAGCTGAGATTGACAGCTCATGTTTAACCTTAAGGTTTATGTAGAGATGGGACAAGTACATAATTTGATGCAAGGTCAGCCACACTCATATTGAATGGCTAAACAGGCTTAAGTGAGGTAAAATGGGCTTCCTCTTGTTGTTATGTTCAATGTTTGGATTCCTGGGTCAGAGAGGAACACAGTCAGCCAGCAGTCCAAAGTCTGATCACTGTCCAGTCAGACTTAGAGGTAAGTCTGTGTCTAAATATCAAGTAAGATGATGCCAAGATTCCTTCATGCCTGCGTCACTTACACAATTGTCCCTTAAGTGAGATTTCAAAGGCTGATGCCCACTACTGTTAATAAAAGGCAGCAGTTATGAGAGTGCGAAGAAGCAAACTCTCCAAGAGATTGGACACAATGCTGTAGAGTTTCTTACACTCAATGTAGGCAAAACAAAAGAACTGATCACTGACTTCAGGAAGAAAGGAGGAGGACACATCCCTATTTACATCAGCAGAGCTGAAGTAGAGACAGTGGAGAGCATGTATTTCCTGGGAGTCATGATAGCCAATAATCTCTCCTAGACCACCCACGTAGATGCGACGGTGAAGAAGGCACAACAATGTCTCTTCTTCCTCAGGTGGCTTAAGAAGTTTGGCATGTCCATAAGCACCTTCACCAACTTTTGCAGATACACCATACAAAGCATTCTATCCGAACGCATACCGGCCTGATACGGCAACTACTCTGACCAGGACCATAAGAAAGTTGTGAACACAGCCCAGACCATCACGAAAGCCAACTTCCCATCCATGGACTTCATCTAATCTTCTTGTTGCCATGGAAAGGCTGCCAACATCATTAATGACCCCTCCCACCCCCAGTAATGCTCTCCTACAACTTCTGACAAGCAGAAGATACAGAAGCTTGAACACACGTACCAATATTTTCAAGAACAGTTCCTTCTCTGCTGTTATTAGACTGCTGAATGGACCACCCGAATTTCAAATCTAATGTTGTTCTTGCTTTGTGCACCTCCTGTGCAGTTGTAACATATGTGTCTCATTCTGTCTAAGCACACTACGATTTGTGAGTCTTTGTTTGCTAAGATCTGCCTGTACTGCTCACAAAGCAAAACTTATCACTGTACTTAGGTCCATGTGACAACAATAATTCAAAACAAATCAAACCTGGAGAGATGATCTGTTTCATTTGCTTCCACGTTATGTAGAGTAACGGGCCTTGGAAGTCCAAATACTTCCTTCTTGGAAGTGTCAGTATTTTTTCATCTTCACGGCTTTGTGAATCTTCTTCTCCATTTTCTCCTTCCTCCCCTTTGTCCAGGTACCTGTTTAAATGGAATTGATATAGTCACTTGCTGCTGGATACAAACTGGGATCACAGAGTAAAATCGCATGAGGGTTTGGTTTGGATACTTGCCTTTCTCTCAAACGTTGTAGTTCCTGTAGAACAGAGAAACAGAAATATGTTATTATGTTTAGAATATGCTCTATATACAAGGGGCACTCTCAGTTAAATGTAAAGCAAGGTAGAGGAAATTTTCTCAGGTTCCAGTAATGCAATATGACGTCAGTCACTGTGGACCACCTCAACACCCCCACACTGTAACAGACACACTCAACAGGACTTCTATTGCTGAAGGGTCACTGATCAGATCCTTTTATTTCTGGTTCCTATTTGTTCAGTGACTCAGAGGTTGCCTCTAGTCTGCGTAGCCCTGAACTGTTGACAATTACACCTTCTTCAGCATCGTGAGAAGAGTTTCCACCTTTCCATGTTTGGGTCTCACTTCCTCTGATCTTCTCCCGTCCCCCCTCAACCTCACCCACTGTCACCACCATTACCACCTTCTACTCTGAAGGATTGTCGATTGCTGCATCAAGAACATAAGAACATAAGAACTAGGAGCAGGAGTAGGCCGTCTGGCCCTTCGAGCCTGCTCCGCCATTCAACAAGATCATGGCTGATCTTTTCATGGACTCAGATCCACTTACCCGCGTTCTCACCATATCCCTTAATTCCTTTATTGTTCAAAAAAAATCTACCTTTTTTTAAAAAACGTTTACTGAAGTAGCGTCAACTACTTCACTGGGCAAGGAATTCCATAGATTAACAACCCTCTGGGTGAAGAAATTCCGTCTCAATTCAGTCCTAAATCTGCTCCCTCTAATCTTGAGGCTATGCCCTCTTGTCCTAGCTTCACCTGCCAGTGGAAACATCTTCTCTACTTCTTTCTTATATATTCCCTTCATAATTTTATATGTTTCTATAAGATCCCCCCTCAATCTTCTGAATTCCAATGAATATAATCCCAATCTACTCAGTCTCTCAAATCGCAGTTTGATGTTGATGCAGGTCGCGTCTGCCCTCCCACTTCCTTCCCTGCAGTTATACTGCCAGCAGTGTGATGTACTGACAGTATGTGACAATATTCTCAATCCTAGATGTCCTCAGTTATGGAGTTTGAGCTCAATTATAAAGCACTGTTTACAGCTTGGGGATTGGGTATAAAGGATCACCTTGAGAAAAGCGATTCCATCTTGCTGCTCAATGTCTACACGAAGGTTCCCTATCTTTTCGTCAAGTGACACGACTTCCACTTCGATTTTTTTCATATTTTCTTCCATCAGTCGCAGATCCACCTGCTTTTGTTTCCTCAGCCTTTCCATTAAATGTTTCTCTTTCTCATCAAGATATTGGCGGATTTTAGCGAACTGGGTGGAGATGTCTTGTTCCAGCGACACAGAGAGTTCCTGAGATGGTGAGAGAAATCATTGAAACAGCAGGTTGCTAAAGGTTTACTGTGTTTAAGGGGAACCAAAATCATACTCACATCCAGTTCTGAAATCTTCCCCTCCTGCTGTTGTTTTAATTCACTCTTCCTTTTCTTTTCCTCCTCCATGGAATCCAAAGGTGCTTTTAGCTGGTCCTATAAATGCAATCAGATCTCACTATAATATATTGCAATGTCTGTTGTTATATTACAAAGTGTGAGGGCAGCAGTGAGGAGAATGTTACTCGTTACATTTCTGGGAGACCTCTCTTTGTAAAAGCAGAATGAAAAGTCTTCATTGAGACCAGGGATAGGTCCAAACCAATAACTGATTGATCTATAAACACCAATAACTATTACATAAAACAGATGAATAGACTGAATAGGTCAGACATGTTGTTTATAACTGATTATATGCAGAACTTGGGTGTTAAGTGGGGATTCACCTCAACCTCTAAAGTAGGCACAGGCTAAACTTTTAGCAACAAACACAGAATGTTGGAGAAATTCGGCAGATATGGCAGCATTTGTAGAGACAGAAGAACAGTTACCATTTCATGTCTGCAGAACTTAAAAGTGGTTGGAATATTTTTCAATACTTTTGACTAAGGTTGAGGAGAAGAGAGGGGAACAGAGGGGCTGGGGACCCAGTGCAAAACTTTTTTCTAATTCATTCATGAGACCAGGGCACCACTGACAAGGCCAGCATTTGTTGTCCAGTTAAGAGGCAAACAGATTGTTGTGGTTCTGGAGTCACATTTAGGCCAGACCATGTAACAATGGCAGTTCACCTTTGTATCAGCCTGCCGTCAGGGACCTTGTCAAAGGCCTTACTAACATCCATGTTGACAACTTCCTCTGCCCTCATCAATTGTCACTTTGTCAAAAACTCAATCAATTTTGGTGAGACCTGACCTCCCCCACACAAAGCCGACCGCTAATAAGTCCAAATTTCTCCAAACGTGAGTGCATCCTTTCCCTAGGAATCTTCATTTCCCCACCATTGATGTAAGACTCTCCGGCCTGTGATTTCCCTGATTATCCTTGTTGCCCTTCTTAAACAAAGAAACAACATTGGCTGTTCTCCAGCCCTCCGGGACCTTGCCTGTAACTAAACAGGATACAAAGAATTTGTACAAGGTCCCAACAATTTCCCCCCCTCACATCCCTTATTATTTTGGGAGTGAACCGCTTAGGTCCTCGTGACTTGTCTACCTTCATGCTTTTCAAAACATGCAATATTCCTGGTGATTAACCAAGTATTTACTGAAAGTCATTTTCACAGACATACAACATTCCTCAGATGAAGGTCTAGGCCCGAAACGTCAGCCTCTCTGCTCCTATGATGCTGCTCGGCCTGCTGTGTTCATCCAGCCCTGCACCTTGTTGTCTCGGATTCTCCAGCATCTGCAGTTCCTACTATCTCTAACATTCCTCAGTGACTGCCTCTGGCTCAGACTCATTCCACGTGGATTCCAACTCAAGTTTCATCCCTCATGTTTTGAATCCTCCCAGGATCACAGGTATTTCTGTGACATTCAATGTTCCATAGAACAGCTGCTCCCGCCATATCCTGAGATCCACATTCTGTGCCATGCAGCATCACATGCACACTCTCGACCTCTCTCTCCAACAGCATCGCAACACGCTGGCTCAGGGCTGGCCACTCCGCAGTTCCACTTCATCCTCTGGCTTATTCGCCATGCTAACAAGAAACATTTCCTTTCAGGCATAAAAGCCCACAAGATGCAAAAGTCAAAGATACCCATGGCCCTCTTGAACCCCCCTTCCCTCGCCTTCTCTCTGACTCCATCCCCTCTCCCAACCCCACCTCCTGTTGGGTATTCACAATCCCACCTGACTTTCCATTCTCCAATACTGAACGTTCTGTACTTAATAAAGGTCTCAGCATTATTCTTCTGCATTCCCACCTTAACGAAATTCGGGCACGACATGACATCAAACTCTTCTTCCCCCATTTTCACCTCTGTGTCCATTTCTTTGGAAAAGAATCTTCTCCTCATCTCACAGACCCCTTCACTCAGTTCCAACACTCTCCCTCCACTTGGACCCCTCCCTCTGCCCTTTTATCTGTACTCGATCTGTTCATTGAGAACTGTCAACATGATATTGATCTCCTCAATTTTTCTCCCCACCTCGCCAAATCCAACCTATCTCCTCCTGAAATGACTGCACTCCGTTCGCTTAGGTCTAACCCTGACTTTTTTATTAAGCATGCGGATAACAGTGATGCTGTTGTCGTCTGGCTCACTGACCTCTAAATTGCAGAGGCCGAGCGCCAGCTCTCAGATACTTCCTCCTAACTTCGTCTGGACCATGACCCCAGCATGGCACATCAGGCCATTGTATTTTCTCTGCCGTGGTCCAGCCCCAGCCCATTAA
>NC_063366.1:6616439-6620288 GCF_021869965.1 Rhincodon typus
TTACACCAATTTCAAAATTTCCAGTTCGCAGGCTCCATCTGCCTCCTATTTACCTTGAACTTGCAATCACTTTAAACATTCATCGCCCACCAGGAGGGTCTTAGGGATCTCCGCTTCTTCCTGGAGCAAAGACCTGAACCATCCCTACCCATCACCACCCTCCTCCACTTGGCTGTGCTCGTCCTCACCGTCAACAACTTCTCTTTTAACTCATCATTTTCTTCAGGTAACAGGGGTGGCCATGTGTACCCGCATGGGCCCCAGTCATGCCTGTCACTTTATGGGGTACGTGGAACATTCCTTGTTCCAGTTGTATTCCGGCCCCCACCCACAACTCTTTCTCTGAGAGATCAATGATATCATTGGTGCTGCTTCCCTCTCTCATCTAGAATTGGAAAAGTTTATCGATTTCGCTTCCAATTTCCATCCTGCCCTCACTTTCACCTGGTCTATCTACAACCCCTCCCTTCCCTTCTTCGACATCTCTGCTTCCATTTCTGGAGCTAGACTGGCCATTAATATTCACTGTAAACCCACTGATTCCCACAGCTATCTGGAGTATACATCCTTGCATCCTGCTTCCTGTAAAAACTCCATTCCATTCTCCCAGTTCGTCCGTCACCGTTTCATATGTTCCGATGAGGCCAACTTCAACAAGGGAGCCTCCAAAATGTGTTTCCTTAACCAAGGATTCCCCAGCACCGTTGTTGACAGGACCCTCAACTGGGTCTGACCCATCTCCCACACTTCTGCCCTCATCCCCTCTCTTCTCTCCCGCAACAGCGATAGGGTTCCCCTTGTCCTTACCTACCATCCAACAAGCATCCGCATCCAAAAGATCATCAGACACAATTCCCACCACCTCCAGCAAGATGCCACCACCAGACACATTATACCCTCCCTTGTATGCTTTCTGTGGGGACTGTTCCCTCTTCGACGCCCTGGTCCACTCTTGCTTCACTCCCAATACCCCACAACCACACGGCAGCTTCCCCTACAACTGGCGAAGGTGTAACATCTACCCATGTACCTCCTCCCTCCCCAGTATCAAAGGGCATAAACATACCTTCCAGGTGAAGCAACACTTCACCTGCACTTCCCAGAATCTAGTCTACTGCATTTGCTACTCACAATGTGATCTCATCTACATTGAGGAAAAGAAGCATCGACTGGGTGACCACTTTGCAGAACTTTTATGTTTGCTCACAAAAAAAACCCTGAGTTTCCAAAGGCCTGCCACTTTAATACACCACGCTGTTCCCTGGCCAACATCTCTGTCTCTGACTTGCTGCAGTGTTCCAGCAAAGCTCAGCACAAGCTGGAAGAACATCTCATTTTCCACTTGGGGACCCTTGCGGCCCTCCGGACTCAATACTGAGTTCAATAATTTTAGGAGCTGAACTCCCCCTTGTCCGAGCTCCAGACCCAACATACCAGGACTTGTTATCACATACTCTGCCATTACATGCTCCCTATTGTGAGTCACCAACAGTCCCCTTTAACAGCTATTCACCCTCCTAACCAGATCATTATCAAGTCCTTTGTCTATCCAATGGCTTTTCTCTCTCTTTGAGCTATATTCCCACCTATTGTTTACTCCCGAGCACCCCAACACCTCCCTATTATCTGCATGTAAACCAACGTTTTCCTAGTTAACCATTAGGTCTGAACAAGGGACACCAGATGCAGTACCTGCTGAGCATTTCCAGCAACTTATATTTTTGTTCCTGATTTAAAGCATCCTCAGTTGATTTGGATTTTACCCATTACCATCTCCTTTTCACATTGATATGCCCTAGAATGTCAACATAACCCCCTCTAGATTCAACATGCACCATGTCCTTCTCCTTTGTGAATACTGATGCAAATTATCCATTAAGGATCTCATCCACTTCCTCTTGATCCATGCACAAATTCCCTCCTTTGTCCTTGAGTGGACCTACCCTCTCCCCAGCTACCCTCTTGCTCATTGTAAATGGATAAAACACCTTAGGATTTTTCTTAATCCTGTTTGCCAAGGGCATTTCATGGCTCCTTTTAGTCATTCTAATTCCTTCTTTCACTTCTTTCCTGCATCCTTTATATTCCTCAAGTGCTCTGTCTTCAGTTTCCCAAACCTTACATACACCTCTTTTTTTTTACTCAGCTCACAATTTCTCTCACCCTCTTAAGGTTCCTGATTCTTTCCATCCTTATCCTTCATTTTCACAGGTACGCACTGGTCCTGAACTCTGATTAAATTGCCTTTCAAAAATTCTAACATTGCAGATGTGGATTTACACTCAGCCAGCCACCCCAATATGCATTCCCCAGTTAGCCTTCTCCCAATTCAGTAGTCTCACCAAGAAGTACTCTTATTCTTAACAATAAGTAACTTAAAACTTACAGAATTATGGTCAAAATGCATCTCCACTGAAGCTTCAATCACCTGGCTGGGCTCATTCGTCAATACCTAATCCAGGAAGACCACTTCGCTCGTTGGTCTGTTTACATATTGCTTCAAGACACCCTCCTGGATGTACCTAACAAAAGGCACCCACCACCATCCAATCCCCATATTGATTGCACCCTCCCTAATCCTGAGCTCCAACCATATGACCTTGCTGGATGAGCCCTCCAAATTTTCCCTCACTACAGCTGTGACATTCTCCCTTATCAGTAACACAACTTCGCCACATCTTTTATATCCCTCTCTATCACATCTGATAAACATCTCCAAATGTAAAGCTGCCAGATGGCCATACAATAGAATCCTTACAGTGTGGAAACAGGCCATTCAGCCCAACAAGGCCACACTGCCCCTCCAAAGAGCATCCCATCCAGACCCATCCCCATCCCCATCCCCAACTAACTTTCCTGGATTATTCTGGAATCTGCCCGAAAGGGAGAATCTCCAGAACTATGGTGTGAGCAAACCAGGAGAAAAAAAAACACACAAGCACATTAAAAAATAAATGAGCTATCAACACTTTAAGAATGTCAGCAAGAGGGAAAAGGGTTGTGCGACTGATATTCAGGTGTGAAGTGTCTGTTCACTTTCCAATTGGTTGGGAAGATATTGGTGTTGAGGATGGACATGGCGGGTAACCAATAGCTAGGATCTTGTGGGCGGTGTGTTTCTAACAGAAACATAGCACAGCTTACAGAAAGGAAAACTAACTTGAAGTTGCAATAAGATAACTGAAATGATAATGTAGATCTATTAAGGAAGTAACAGCAGGACATTTGGAAAATCATAATCTAATGAAGCAGAATGACTAAGCTTGGCTTCAGGAAGGGGTCACTTCTATCTTTTGCTCTTATGGCCGTAAAACATTCATTCACATGCGAATAATACATTCTCTTGCAGTCATAGCTTACTGGTACGATTTCCAGTCGTTTTCATCTGCAGATTGAGGTCCCGGGTTTAATTACAGAACGAACCATATTTGTTATGCGTGCCATGTTACGGGAATGATGTGAATGCAGAGGAGAAAGTGCAGAGAGAGATTTGCGAAAATGGTTCTAGAAATGAGAAAATTCAGTTGTGATACATAGAAAAATTTGGGACTGTTCTCCTTCCAGCGAAAGAGATTGAGAGGAGATTTGATTTAGATTTTCAAAATCATGAGCGGGCTGGACAGAATTGGTTGGGTGAAAACTTCTAAAAGGAAAAAAAGAATCAGAAAGCACAGATTTAACATGATATTCAAACAAAGCAAGGATGATGTCAGGTGAAACAAGTTTTTCACGCAGCAAGTAAAAGGATATGGAGTACACAGCCTGGAAATATAGTGAGGCACTCAAGAGAGTATTGGATGATTTTTTTTGGACAGAAATGGTGTGCACGCCAATGGGGAAAAGGCAGGA
>NC_063366.1:6620788-6622519 GCF_021869965.1 Rhincodon typus
CACTGCAGAGTTTGCCTACCCAAAATAGAGACAGATTTTTCTTTGAACGTGTAAAACACAAATACTTGGGCTAAGAGATATAGTAGGTTGAAGATGCAAATCGGGGGAGAGGGCAGGAATTTGAAAAGGGGCTCCTCGTAAACAAGCCATAGAAATAGCAGGAAAAAAATCACTTTTCAGTCTGAACTCCCAGCTTTTAGACCTTCACTACATCCTGCAGGATTGTACACATTCAATCCCCTTTGACCTGCAGTAACCACACACCTATCACAGCATTGTCCACCCTGATGTTTTTGTTGTTTGTGCTTATTATCTGTGATGTGATGCATCCTTCAGCGTCACCCAGATCCACAGCACAGAAAAAGGCCTTTATAAATATTATTATTCACTTGTGGGACATGGGCATTGCTGGCCAGCATTTATTGCCTGTCCCTTGTTACCCTACAGAAGGTGTGCTGCTGCCTTCTCGAACTGCTGCAGTCCATGTGCTCTAGGTAGATCCACAATGCCCTTAAGGAGGAAATTCTAGGATTTGTCCCAGCCACAGTGAAGGAACAGCGATATATTTCCAAGTCAGGATGGTGAGTGGCTTGGAGGAGAACTTGCAGGTGCTGGTGTTCCGTATATCTGCTGCCCTTGTCCTTCCAGTTGCAAGTGGTTGTGGGTTTGGAAGGTGCTATCTGAAGATCTTTGGTGGATTGCTGCAGCACATCTTGTAGATAGTACACACTGCTGCTACTGAATGTCAATGGTGAACAGAGTTTGTGAATGTGGTGCCAGTCAAGCAAGCTGCTTTGTCCTGGGTGGTGTCAAGCTTCTTGAATGTTGTTGGGGCTGCACCCATCCAGGCAAGTGGGGAGTATTCTATCACACTCCTGACTTGTGCTTTGATGGACAATGGACGAGCTTTGGGGAGTCAGGTGGTGAGTGATTTGTCGCAGTATTTTTAGCCTCTTTCCGGGTCTTGCAACCATGTGTTTATTTGGTGAGGCTATTTGCATTTTTGGTCAGTGTTAATGTCCGGTATATTGACAGTGGGACATTGTCAAGGGGCAGTGGTTACATTGTATCTATTGGAGGTGGTCATTGCTTGGCATTTGTGTTGTACAAATGTTACTTACCACTTGTCAGCTTAAGCTGGTCTGTTGCATTTGGACACAAACTGCTTCAATAGCTGCAGAGTCGCAAAGATGCTGTAAATTGTGCAGTCATCAGCAAGCATCTGCCCTTCTGACCTTTTGATAAGGGAGCATCATTGATGAAGCAGCTGAAGATTGTTGGACCTAGGACATTACCCTGAAGCACTCCTGCACAGATGTCGTGGAGCTGAGATTACTGACCTCCAACAACCACAACCACAACCAGCTTCCTATGTGCCAGATCTGATTCCAACCAGTGGAGAGTTCTGTTCCTGATCCTCACTGATTTCAGTTTTGCTAGAAATGCTTGATGTCACAATCGGTTAGAATCCCTACAGTGTCGAAACAGGTCCTTCAGCCCAACAAGTCAACGCCGACCCTTGGAGCATCCCACCCAGACCCATCCCCCTATAACCCACACACCCCTGAACACTACAGGCAATTTAGCATGGCCAATCCACCTAGCCTGCACATCTTTGGACTGTGGGAAGAAACCGGAGCAAACCCACGCAGACACAGGGAGAATGTGCAAACTCCACACAGACAGTCGCCCGAGACTGGAATCAAACCCAGGTCCCTGGCGCTGTGAGGC
>NC_063366.1:6622619-6634163 GCF_021869965.1 Rhincodon typus
TCATGGCCAATCCACCTAGCCTGCACATCTTTGGACTGTGGGAAGAAACCGGAGCAAACCCACGCAGACACAGGGAGAATGTGCAAACTCCACACAGACAGTCGCCCGAGACTGGAATCAAACCCAGGTCCCTGGCGCTGTGAGGCTGCAGTGCTAACCACGGAGCCACTGTGCTGGTTGAATGCAGTCAAAGGCAGTCGCTCTTTCCTTACCTCTAGAGTTTAGCTCTTTTGTTCATGTTTGAACCAAAGTTGTAATGAGGTCAGGAGCTGAGTGGCCCTGGCGGAACCCAATCTGGGTGCTACTCAGCAGGGTATTATTGAGCAGGTGCTGCTTGATAGCGTGTTGATGGCACTTTCCATCATTTTACTGATAATTGAGAGTAGACTGATAGGGCAGGTTGGATTTCTCCTGCTTACTTTGTACAGGACATACCTGGGCAATGTTTCACAGTTTTGTTCAATCCTCGTATTGAGTCTGCACAGGTCAAAAACAAACACTCAACTATTCTAATCCCATTTTCTAGTCGTTGACACATTGACTTGTATGCCTTGACTTCACAAGTGCACATCTGAATAGTATGAGCATCTAACCCCTACCCTGATGTCTTCAATGTTAACAGGCTCTCTGCCTCTACCACACTTACAGGCAGCAAATTCCAGGTTCACCCCACCTTCTAGGTTAAAGAAATTTTCCTCATATCTCCTCTAAACCTCCTGCCCCTTACCTTAAATTTCTGCCACCTGTTCATTGAATCCTCCACCAAGAGAACATTTCTTCCTGTCTACCCTATCTCTGCCCCTCAGTTTTATAAATCTCAATCATGAACCCCCTCAGTCTCCTCTGCTTCAAGGAAAACAACTACAGTCTACCAAATCTCTCTTCATAACTAAAGCTGTCCAACTCAGGCAACATCCTGTTAAATGTCCTCTGCACCATCCATAGCAAGCACATCTCTCCTATAATGAGGATTCCAGAACTGCACAGAATACTCTAGCTGTGTCATAACTAATATTTAATACAGTTCCACCATAACTTCCCTGCTCTTAAAATGTAAAGCCAGTAAAGGCAAGAATGCAATATGCCTTCTTAAGCACGTTATCTACCTGTCCTGCAACTTTAAGGGGCTTGACTACACGCATACCAAGATCCCTCTGTTCCTTGATACTTCCCAGGATCCTACCGTTCATCATACATCCCATTCTTTGTTTGCCCTGTCCAAGTACATTACCTCACATTTATCTGAATTCGATTCCATTTCCCACTGATCAGCCCAAATGATCAGCTTGTTGCACCAACTTTCCTCTCCAGCATTCTTTCCACAACCGTCCAATCCATAACCACGGAGATTCGTAGCGGAGTGCACCTTATCTACGGAATGAATGAAAAATTGAGTCATCTGCCAACCAGAACTACGTCGACACTAACCTCTGTCATCAAGTTGCGGTACATGACTTATGCTCAGAGGTCAACCTGTAAACCATCTTCAACCCATTGTTGGAGGTATGTGGAAAAGAGGCCTGAGGATAACCATCCAGAAGATGGCCTGCTCCCACATTTAACGCCATCCCCAATTATTGATCCATGCTAAACAACTGGAAGACATGAATCAATTTTCAATCATTGGGAGCTATCTCTCAATGAGCAGACTTTGACGACTAATTCATCATTGCCTCCAAAACACCAGTGCAGCCCTCTGGTCACCTGAGAAACAGAGCGTTTGATGTTAAAGACGTCAGACCCAAATTCATGGTCTATAAGGCCTCAGTTTACTTTCTTCCAAAGACTTGGACAATGTACAGTGGATATCCCAAAGCCTAAGAAAATTATCACCAACAATGCATCCACAAATACCAGAAAATCCAATGCATCATCTGCACTCTCAGAGCGGTTTCCTCTGTTGACTTGACATCTCCAGCAGCAAGGAACTGGTTACTGTCAGCCAATTGGCTCACGATTTCCAAAACAATCTCTCTAGTCCAGGCTGTGCCACAGTTAGTGTTTGCAGGAGGGAAATCGCATCAAGGATGTCCACAAAGCCCTATCCCAAGCATGGACTCAGGGGTATCGCATTCCCAGGTCACCCCAAACTGGCAAAGAAGCAGTTGTGAAGGTACCAACCATCTCTAGTGTATTGGACAGGCACAGGTGGGGACATATGCCAAACACAGAAGGAGCTTGCTCAGCATTGTGTAAGCTTGCCTCTTCCAACACCAACTGCAGCAGGTTCTGTGAATCCAAGATGAGATTGTTTGTTCATTGCCAGAGCCATAACACTGGAGTGGGAGAGAATCATAGAGTCATACAACATGGAAACAGATCCTTCTTCAATCTTGTGGACTGTCTAAGATGGAGCAAGATTTGCAATGACCTAGGGTCCCAGGTTGTTTTTTTTAGGAGGGGCTGGTGATGGCAGATTTAAAGATGAGGGGATCAGCATCTGACGACAAGGGGAAGATTAACAGTTTAAATTAACATGTTGGTTCCTGTGGTGCAGTGCTACGAATATATCTGAACATGTTGATTGGAAAATATCTACAAACTAACATGGGGTCTGGAAAGGGAAATTTGGTCATCAGCAATATTGGTGGTATAACGTTGGTGGACACAATGTGGGTCTCATGAAAACAATTTTATTGAAGAAAATGTGCATTCTTAGAAGTGGCAAACCTGAATATTGACTCAGCTACTTTGCAAACATAAACTGTAGCCTCTTTCTTCCAAACACAGACACATTCTTGCACAGACAAGACAAGAACACAGGACAACTAGAGAGCAATGGGTGAGAGATAGAGTAGGGGTTTTGATGCAGATAATGTGAAGGTTACCTTTACTTCAGCATACCTGTTGAAACAATCATTGGTGTTATTGCCTCCAAAGTCATTTGTTGCTAACTTATTTATTTGCCACATCCAATATTGTCAAGCCGCATGCACACACTGTCACTGGTTGTGGCCTCTTGTTGCCAGGTATTGGCATGTACTGTATCACTATTTGTTACCATTCCTTTTACCACCAATGCCATGCACGCTTTGTACTGCTAGTTGCTAAGTGCCCTCTTACCCTGTTGCCACGCTTGACCACTATTAACTGGAACTGAATGTATCTACAAGTTATTTTTGTTAATATATTTGTCCTGTAACATCACTTACAGGTGATTGCTGCTTTATTTTCAGTGACTCACCCAGAAGAGAGATCACCAACACCCAACAACATGCCAGTTGAGGTTGACAATACAAATCAGAACTGATTGTAAACCCAGCCCACGTAGGAAGAGTGAAACTCCTCACATTCACCAGGATAGATTGCCCTTACTCAGATCCAGCTTCAGAAAGTGTACAGATGTATCAGGTACATATACTCACCCGCAGACACACTCACCCGTGATCACCACTGCACGCGAGCTATCTCACTGGGCCTTTAGTTTGACTGTGAAGTTAATTCATTTGTAGGCCTGAAGGTCCGTTGAATTGGGCCTGCTGTGAACAAGCGAGAGATTTTGTGGTGATCCTGGTGAAACCTGTCAGGATTTATGAAGGGAATTGCCAATTTGTACCCATTGGTAAGGCTTTTAACTCACAAAGGATGACAGTCTAAATGTAATGTAAGAGGGAGGAGACGAGAGCAGCGTACTTTTAATCCCCAAAAAGCAGCATTTGCAGAGCGAGTGGGCAGAGAGTCTTGTTGAAGTTGACAGTGTTTCTATACCATTGGTAAGTTTCTGACAAGGGCATTAACAGGCAAGATAGATTTATCCAAACTGTTTCACAGGTACTAACACTTCCTTATTTCTATTCACAAGCACTTATCATCGCTAAGTGGCCTGGATACAGGTCTGGACGGATGGATGGAGAAGGTGCCATCTGATAATGCCTGTGACTGAAGCAGGAACAGTATGAAGCCATTCAGCCCCTCATGAGATCAGCAGGGATTGTTGGGCAGTGAGGTAACTGATTTCTTCCTACCCTCCTGCCAGCCTGTGGTTACTTACAAACGATTAAACCACTCTCCAAAAGAAGTGGGTTTACTGGTTAAACGCAACCTATTTATTGCAAGGCCACATATGGAGCCTGGGACTTTCCTGGTCAGTAGGGATCATGCAATATTCTTTGCAGTGTCCTTTCCCTGTAAGGTCAATATATGAGAAACTGGGCGTTCAAAACATCCTTTATGTAAAAGCCGAAAAGTTAGGAGGCATGCAGTGCCCGTAAATAGCAGAGAGATCATGACAGTTAGTCCATGCTTAACCCTTCATCACATTCCAACATGTTCTTCCTCAAATGGGGTCAAGAGAAACTATTGTCTACAATTACCTAAGAATGCACATTCAAGTTTAGATTCAACCTGGCTCAGTTTGCAGCATGTTCATTTCTCAGTCAAGGATTCAAGATTCCGACTTCACTGCCAGATTGGATTACAGATCCCCAACCATCACCTGGGACAGTGCTAAGGGGACAAATACTGCATTGTTCGCTCATTCCCTCCCCACTCTCTCATTTTCTCTAACCCTGCCTGTCTCTCACTGGCATGATCCCTCTCATTCTCTCCATCCCCTTGTCCTTTCCCTGTCTGTCGCTCCATCTTATTTTCTCTTGCTTGCTTTCTCCCTTGTGCACTCTGTTCCTTCCCTCATACCTTCATGCTCCATTTTCACTTTCTCATTCTCCCTTTCCCCAGTATCAACATCTGACTTGAAAGCAGAAAGTGCTGGGGAAATTCAGCAGGCCTGGCAGCATCTGTAGAAAGAGAGAGGGATAAAAACAGTTAACGTTTTGAGTCCAATATGTCTCTTCTCCAGAACTCAATTCTTCAGCGTGCATTGCAAAGAAGAGTTATTAGACTCCAAATGTTAACTCTGTGTCTCTCCCGCTGCCAAGCCTGCTGAGTTTCTCCAGCATTTTCTGTCTTCATTTCAGATCTGCATCTGCATTATATTTGCTTTTACCTTCATCAATGCAGTTCTCCCCAATTTTTGCCATTCTGTGTGCCCTGGTTCCTTTGTTCTCAGTGCTCTTCTTGCCAGGCAGTTGAGTCTAAATGGTTGAGATTTTCTTCAGATCCCTGTGCAGTGGCTCATTCTTGCTGATCAATGTGCCTGATTGGTTCTCATGTGAATGAAATTTTTATTCATACATCAAGGTCTTTTTGGTTACATGAAGCATTTTTCCCACAATGTTGAGATAGTTCAATGTATACCACTGGTTTGAATTAACTTCCTTAGTGTGTGAAAGGTATGATGTGATGGTGAATTGCTCACACTTTTTAACAATGTAGTGAAGCTCATCTAGAGAGTGCTTTCTGTACAATAAAGGCCCCTTTTGTTTTCCAAGTGAAGGCTCAATTTGTTGGTTTATGCCTAATCCACAGTCTGATAATGGGAGTGGCTGGCTAACAGTAGATAATCACTGATCCCAAATGGAGAGTTATGTAGACTGCTAACCTGTCTGTGGCCAATGGAACTTTAGTCCAATAAAACATTCCTGGTATATTCATTGGGTTGTTACACATAAATTGCATTTATTGAGCTGAATAATTCTCTTATTGCTGCAAAAATGGCTGGTTTGGTGTCATCTCTCATTCTACTGCAGTTCTTAGCAATCTATTTCCCAGTCTGACCCCAATTTTACACATGGAAATTTAACATGACCCCAGACGTGAGTGGAATCAAACCAGAAATAAAGTATCACTCAATATACAATTATTCAAGTGCATGGATTATAGATCGACATATAATGCTGATGCTGTTTCTGCCAGAAAATCTACTGTCATGGTTGCCACTCTCACCTGTCTTGAACCACCATCACACATCCATTGTACTGTGTTTGGAACCTCTCTGAAATCCATTGTCCAATTAAATGAAGGTGGACTTGTTTCCACGCTGCCTTCTGAGACAGATCTCTGTAATGTTTCAACTTTGATCATTTGGCCAAAGTACTGATCTTTTCCAGATGTTACCTTTAGGGGTTTGTTTTACTCTTGTAACTTTAAATGTCTTTTCATCTGCCTCATGCACTGTCAATGAATTTTATTGAGGCATACACCACAAAAGGCAGGATCCTAAATCTGCATCAACTTCGCGTCACCATCACTTTAGGAGAGTTGACTCTCTACATCGAGTCTTAGTGTGAGTGTGGAGTCATTTGGAAGCCAGGCCAGGATTGTGTTCTCTAAAAGGCATTGGTGAGGGAGGTACACAATAATCACCACTTCCCAGTGGACGAACACTGATAACTTCGAAAATTACTGTGTGCACGGGACACTCTTTGCAAAGGGCAGACTGTAATATCCAGCTTATGGGTTGGATGTACTGATGTGTTCTGAGCTTGAAAGATTTGTGATGAATGAGTCCCATTCCTGTGTACTCATCTGTGACCCTGCAAGACAGTGTGAACATGTACGTGCGTGTCTGTGAATCCCAGAGATGCATCAAGCAATTGACTAGCCTGCCACCACTAACTGATGAAGCTCACTACGTGGCATTCAGGAGAGAAGGCACAAAAGGAGAGAACTTGACTAATGAATGAACATGACCTAACTGTACAGTTATACATCAGCAATGGTGACTATACCCTTGGGCTATAACTCCTACCTTCATAGTCAGCCACAGATCAGGTTCTCCACTCCTGGGCACTATTAAATCTTCTTGGATAGTTTCTATTTGTTGGCCTCTGCTGCAACAAACTCAGAATTTGTGTGCTGTTGGTGAAAGAACCGTTTGTTCTTGTGAAGTTCTGTAGTGACTGCTGGTGCTTAGCGCAAGTTAGTTAAAATAGCAAGAATATAATTTAAAAATTCCAAACAGCCTTAAAACTGAAACATAAGTTATTTATTTTATTATTGACTAGTGTCCTACACTGATTACATTTAAGCAGAATATATTAGGTTAAATGATTAATATACTTTGATTACTTGATCTTTCCAAAGAACTAAACAGTGGTCTAATTGTTAAACAACAAATTGAATATTGTTATAGCTTCACAAGGTTGGAACCTGATTTTGAGAGTCCTCCTCCACTCTTGATTGTGCCCATGAAGCAATAGATTGTGGTCAAATACAATTTTGCAGATACTGATGGCCCGCAGTACCTCAAATATGTCCAACGTTGAGCTCCTAGATTTGTTCTGAATCTTTAGTCACAGAACATGATGGGCAGTACTGTCAATGCAAAGACTAGGTCTGTGCGATGATCACCATGAATATTTTATGCAACAGGCAGATGGTGAGGTGAGGCAGATCAAATAAGTTTTTTCCTTGTGGGTTCCCTGAACACTTACTGCAATCCCAGTCCCAGTGCAGATATGTCCTTGAGGGCATAATCAGCATAGGTCAATAATGGTGCTGCTGAGCTGCTGTGGGTAATTGGCATATGAAGTTTCCCGTCCAGAGTGTATTCTGTAACCTTGCCACCCCGGTGGTGTCCAACATAGAAGAGTACTGATTCATCAGCTATGGGAGGGACGTAGGTGGTAATAGAAAGTTTCTTTGCTTGTTTTCAACTTTATGCAATGCCAATGTTGAGAATTTATCCTCTGGACTATATACCAATGTACCTCCACACCTACTTAGTTTGTCCTGCCAGTGGGAGAGGACATACCCAGGAATAATGATGGAGGTGAGTGGGATATTGGCTGTAAATAATGATTTTGTTAATACTACTATTTCAGACTGTTTCCTGATTAGTGGCACAAGTTCTCAGATGTTACTGCAAACTTTTCAAATTCTTCAGGTCTTGCTGTGATGTTGCCTTTTCTAGTACCTTGGTTGATGCTGGGTACTCGGTTCATTATGATCCACTTTAGCCAAGTCCAGAACCATTTTAGTAGCAGTTAACAGTGGTGTGTCTGCAGACGCATAAAGGCCAAATTGAGTAAAGACCACGGATTTCCCTCCCCTAAAAAGTATTTGTGAATGTAGAGCAAAAACAGAAATTGTGAATGAGATTTTTTTTAATAACAGCCCGGGAGTCCCCAAGTCAGTAATCCTAACAGAATATTTCATATTTAAATTCCCCAACTGTCAAAGTCAGATAGAACCTGAGAGTCATACAGCACAGAAGAGTCTGACAAGAAATGTCAGTCATAAACCCTGACTTTATAAAGAAATGTTATTTCTCATGTTGTAAGATAAAGTTTTAGAATTAAGCAATATCTACAACTGAGGCACAATCAGAATTGTGTTAACAAATAATAGATTTCTGACTCGCAATATTCTCTTCTCGAAAAATTGTGGTCTGTCCCCTAGCAAAATCTTTGTAATTGCTCATGGTTCACTCTGAATTGCTAAGGCCTGTGTTCCCAGATTACAGTGATGCAAATGTTTACCTGGTCCCAATTATGTATATATTTATGATTACTAAACTCTGCCTTGTGTGTAAAAGATGTTGCTGCATTTTCATCACAGCGACTGTCATTAATTTGCCGAATTACACAGAGGCCAGATTCAAAAAGTAGCAGAGGCTTTGCCAGGGGAAAGACCAGGAATGAAGAGTCCTGGGTTGGGCAGCTGATGAGAGGGGACAGGAAGCCCAATTGGAATCAGTTCAGCCTGCACAGTAAGACACACTCCAGTCAGTGAGCATACTCCAAACCGTCAGGACAAAAGACACTTTGCAATGCAGGCTCTCATCCCCACTATTTATCATCAAATGCCCTCTTCTTGGTGCTGTTTCTAGGTGCACCTCGATAGTTACTGGTAGCATGTGGAATGTTCACCCAACAGTGGTCACATTCTCCCCACTCTCTGAGACTATCTAGAAGTTACTTCTACAGTTCATAATGACGCAGTACAAGAGGAGCATTATCGCTTGATCCAGGATAGAAAACAGGGAAGAGTTTCTCGGTGAATATGTCAGTGAACGTGTAGATAACAGACATATCTGCAGCATTGTAAAAGATCACCTGTCCTCCCTCAAAGTCCAGGTAAACTCCGATGATCTTGGGATTCACACTTGGAGTCAATTGGGCAGATGGACAATCATTAGTTTTATATTCGTTTCCACTGTTAAGCCACACAGTCCAGTAACCATATTCTGGTCCTAGGTGCAAGCTTCCTTTCCTACTGGATGACTCTTCGGCCACACCCAATGCCCATTCAGTCTTGTCTCCCACCTCCACCTCCCAGTAGTGTTTTCCTGATGTGAATCCCTGTGATCCCAGGACAAATGGAACGGCACCAAATCTCTGTGGATTGTTAGGAAGCATGAAAGTGCTGTTTCTGGCTCTCACGCTGGTCAGGTCCTTTGACAGGATGAGGTTAAGATCCACTGTTTTTGGATTGAGGGTCAGTGAGGCTGGAACTGGCAAAGTTAAATAAACATTGTATTAAATATTTTATTGAGGAACATGGGCAGACACAAATTAACATTCATAATTTCAGCGTTAGTAAGTATTACAGAGTAGGTACAGTATACAGTGATGTAAGGGTGCTTCCATTACACCACAAGAGACCCTGTACGGATCCAAGTTTTCTTCTCCTTAATTGACCTGTTCAGATGTGACACACCTCTGATATGGGGGTGACTTGAACCCAGACCTCCTAACTCACAAACAGGGACATTACCCCTGTGTGACAAAAGCCCTTTTATGGGGCAATGCTTCAGCGCAAACTCCAACAGTCATCATCTTGTCTCCATCAATTCTGAAGCTGGTTTACCCTTAAAGGGACGTGCACAGGGTTCTTGTGGCACTGTCTCCCTACCTCTGAGCCAGAAGGTCAAGGTTCAAGCCCCACTTACTGCCGAGGTGTGTCATAACATCTCTGAACAGGTTAATCACAAATATGTACAAACAGACCGTTTCTTTTTTTATTAAGTGGCCTGCATTTCTAACAGGCCAGACATGAGCGCATTCTCTGCACATCTTGCTCAGTCTCATCATTGTCCACATTAAAGCACAACATCTTGGCTGCTGTCCTCGACATCACATTATAAGTGTCTCCGATACTGCCTGCAGTCAAGGAGTAAGTAGCTTGTGAGAGATGAGCAACACTTGGTGATTGAAAATTCTTCCATCTTTGGGATGTCTCAAGAGACTGTTCATCTGTTCATCTCAAGAGACTGTACCGATGTCCTGTGCTTAAACAAAGCAGACTATGAAGGAATGAGGGAGGAGTTAGCTAAGGTAGAATGGGAGCAAAAACTTTATGGTGGGTCAATTGAGGAACAGTGGAGGACTTTCAAAACGATTTTTCACAGTGCTCAGCAGAAGTATATTCCCGTGATAAGGAAGACCTGCAGGAAAAGAGAGAGCCAACCATGGATGTCTGAGGAAATAAAGGAAAGTATCAGATTGAAAAAAAAGCACATACAAAAAAGCAAAGAGTAGTGGGAAACTAGTAGACTGGGAAATCTTTAAAGGCCAACAGAAAGCCACAAAAAAAGTTATAAAGAAAAGTAAGATAGATTATGAGAGTAAACTAGCTCAGAATATAAAAACAGGCAGCAAAAGTTTCTATAAATATGTAAATCGTAAAAGAGTGGCGAAGGTAAACATTGGTCCTTTAGAGGATGAGAAAGCCAATTTAATAACTGGGAATGAGGAAATGGCCAAGACATTAAACAGTTATTTCTTGTTGGTCTTCACAGTGGAAGACACAAATAACATGCAGAAAACTAATGGCAAGAAGGTTATAGCAGGCAAGGACCTAAAAACTATCATTATCACTAAGGAGGCAGTGCTGGGCAAGCTAATGGGGCTAAAGTTAGACAAGTCTCCTGGCCCTGATGAAATGCATCCCAGGGTACTAAAAGAGGTGATGGGGGAAATAGCAAATGCACTAGTAATTATTTACCAAAATTCACTGGACTCTGGGATGCTTCCTGCAGATTGGAAAACAGCCAATGTGACGCCACTGTTTAAAAATGGAAGTAGACAAAAAGCAGGTAACTATAGGCCAGTTAGCTTAACTTCGGTAGTGGGGAAAATGCTTGAATCTATCATTAAGGAAGAAATAGTAAGACATCTGCATATAAATTGTCCCATTGGGAACACCCAGCATGGGTTCATGAAGGGTAGGTCATGTTTAACTAATTTGGTGGAATTCTTTGAGGACATTACTTGAATGGTGGACAATGGGGAGCCTGTGGATGTGGTGTATCTGGATTTCCAGCTGGCATTTGACAAGGTGCCACACCAAAGGCTGCTACATAAGATAAAGTTCCATGGTATTACAGGTAATGTATTGGCATGGATAGAGGATTGTTTGACCAGTAGAAAGCAAAGAGTAGGGGTAAATGGGTGTTTTTCTGTTTGGCGGTCAGTGGCTAGTGGTGTGCCTCAGGGATCAGTGTTGGGACCGCAATTGTTTACAATTTACATAGATGATTTGGAGTTGGGGACTAAGTGTGGTGTGTCAAAATTTGCAGATGACACGAAGGTGAGTGGTAGAGCAAAGTGTGCAGAAGACACTGAAAGTCTGCAGAGGGATATCGATAGTCTAAGTGAGTGGGCAAAGGTCTGGCAGATGGAGTGCAATGTTGATAAGTGTGAGGTCATCCATTTTGGTAGGAATAACAGGAAAATGGACTATGTTTTAAATGGTAAAAAA
>NC_063366.1:6634263-6643800 GCF_021869965.1 Rhincodon typus
TGGTGAGCGGGCGGGTAAGTGGAGCTGAGTCTCAAAAAGATCAACCATGATCTTATTAAATGGCGGGGCAGGCTCGAGGGGCCAGATGGCCTACTCCTGCTCCTAGTTCTTATGTTCTTATGTTATGTTCTTATGTTCTTATCTCTCACATGGTTGGGACTTAAATAAATGAAATTTACATCGCAGCAGAAAGTGAAAATATTCTAAAGTGGAAGATTATTTGCAATGATCTCTGTGTTTTCAGTAATTTTCTTCTTTCTCTCCCCATCACTATATCTAAGTGCATTCCACAATTCTGCTGTTGGAATTCACAGGAGCCTCTTTTGTATTTGGCCATGTTGCCTTGAAAGACTTGGGTGTTCCTACCCTGGTGCGGTTGGGCCTCGACAGCACAGACCTGCTGACAGTCTCCCGTCTCGATGCAGGCTCAACCTGCTTGGCTTGTGCTGCCACAGACCTTGAGATAACAGGCAAGCAGAGTTTGACAAGCTGGGCAATTCTGGAGTGAACTGGGAAGGAGCTTCTGGGTTGCCTGTATATTGTTCCTGATCCTTCAGGATGTCTGCTAACACCACTCTGTCACCCTTAGATGAAAGGCACTTGGAGTAAGGTACCTCGCTCTCTCTCACCTTACCATTGATGTCGAGCAGGTTTGGCTACAGCAATGGAGTGTAGGTCTGTGCATATAACCAGCCAACACTGGGTACATTGGACCTTGGTCGCCATGGTGGTTACCCAGTTTTCCACAGAGACAGAAAGACACACACATACACATGCCAATGCCAGTACAGCACCGATAATGTAGGGAAATCCCACACCCTTTGAACCAGCTGACAGAGTGCCACTCTCACAAACCTTCCTGATGTTCCTCTGCCCGGATCTGTGCAGTTTGACAAAGTCATTCATAGATATGTTTCTGCTTGAGCCTGGCCTCCAGCAGTGCTCAGAGTCAGATACATGGGCCATTTCTTGCAGATAACCAGCTTGCACTCATTGGGTCAAATTGCCTCTTTCTGTGCTGTAACTTCAGTATTAGGATATGTAGAGAGAAACTATCTCCAACGTGTCATGAAGACGTGTGATATCAACCATTATTACTATCGGCTGGATTCTCAGAAAAGATTGTTAAAGTAAAAAAGCTGCTTAAATTGGAAAGTAATGTTTCCCTGAAACCATGTGCTGACTCACATAAAATAGCTGCCAATTTGTGACATTATGCATCCTCATTAAAGGGTCTAATACGACCACAACAGAGAGAGTAAACCCTTCAGAAATGTGAAAGATTATATTTCCTGTGCTATAACAAAGCATTGAGACAAATGCCTGAAATTCAATAATTGAAAACCAGACTTTATAAACAGTCACATTCAACCATGAAACAGCCCTGAAACCATTCCTGCCCTCCTGTGAGAACCTCCGGGAGTGAAATTAGGAAAAACTTTCATGTCATGGTATGTGTTAGAAGTTTGAAATGCATTTCTGCAAAAAGCAATCAATATAAGCCTCATTTCTAATTTTAAAACTGAGGTTAATATTTTATGTTTAACATTAAGGTATACAGGGAGATGGGACAAATACGTGGCTAGATGCAAGGTCAGCCACAATCATAATGAATGGCTCAACAGGCTTAAGGGAGGTAAAATGGGCTTCCTCATCTTGTTATGTTCAACATTCGGATTCCTGGATCAGAGAGGAGCACCAGTGCTTCCAATTCTAATCACTGTCCAGTCATTCTCAGAGGTAAGTCTAAGTGTCTACATATCAAGTAATATAATGCTGTGATTCCTTCGTGTCTGTGTCATGTAAAAAATGCTCCCTTCAGTAACATCCCAAAGGCTGATGCCTCCTAATTTTCTGAACTTAGTAACAGGCAGCAGTTACAGAAGTGTGCAGAAGAGAACAGCAAACTCTCCAGAGGGTGAACACAATGTTGTGGGGTTTCTTACCTGGAGAGATGATCTGTTTCATTTACTTCCACGCTGTGTAGAGTAAAGGGCTATGTACTTCTCTCTTGGAAATGTCAGTATTTCTTCATCTTCACTGCTCTGTGAATCTTCCTCTTCATCATCTCCTTCCTCCTCATTGTCCAGGTACCTGTTTAAATGGAACTGTTATAGTCACGTGCTGCTGCATACAAACTGGGATCACAGAATAAATCCACGTGAAGATTCGGATTGGATACTTGCATTTCTTGCAACCTTTTTAGTTCCTGTAGAGCAGAGAAACAGAAATATGTTATTGTATTTGTGATGCTGGTTAGAATGTGCTCTATATACAAGTGGCACTCTCAAGTTAAATGTAAAGCAAGATAGAGGAAATTTTCTCAGGTTCCAGTAATGCAATATGACGTCAGTCACTATGGACCACCTCAACACCCCCACACTGTAACAGACACACTCAACAGGACTTCTATTGCTGAAGGGTCACTGATCAGATCCTTTTATTTCAAGTTCCTAAATGTTCACTGACCCAGAGGTTGCCTTTGCTCTGTGCAGCACTGAACTGCTGACAAGTATGGTACACCTTCTCAGGATCCCAAGAAGAGTTTCCACCTTTCCGTGTTTGAGTCTGGTTTCCACTGATCTTCCCCCTCCCCTGTCCACCTTCCCCACTGCCATCACCATTACCACCTTCTACTCTGAAGGATTTACGATTGCTGCCTCAATTCTCAATTTGATATTGATCCATCCCGTGTCTGCCTTCCCATTTCCTTCCCTGCAGTTATACTGCCAGCAGTGTGATGTACTGACAGTATGTGACAATATTCTCAATCCTAGATGTCCTCAGTTATGGAGTTTGAGCTCAATTATAAAGTACTATTTACAGCTTGTGGATTGGGTATAAAGGATCACCTTGAGAAAAGCGATTCCATCTTGCTGCTCGATGTCTACACGAAGCTTCCCTATCTTCTCGTCAAGTGACAGGACTTTCACTTCGATTTCTTTCAGATTTTCTTCCATCAGTCGCAGATCCTCCTGCTTTTGTCTCTTCAGCCCTTCCATTAAATGTTTCTCTTTCTGGTCAAGATATTGACGGATTTTAGCGAACTGGGTGGAGATGTCTTGTTCCAGCGACACAGAGAGTTCCTGAGATGGTGAGAGAAATCATTGAAACAGCAGATTGCTGAAGGTTCACTGTGTTTAAGGGGAACCAAAATCATACTCACATCCAGTTCTGAAATCTTTCCTTCCTGCTGTTGTTTTAATTCACTCTTACATTTCTTTTCCTCCTCCATGGAATCCAAGGATGCTTTTAGCTGGTCCTATAAATGCAATCAGATTTCACCATAATCCATTGCAATATCTGTTGTTATATTACAAAATGTGAGGGCAGGAGTGAAGAGAATATTACTCATTACATTTTTGGGAATCTTCTCTTTATAAAAGCAGAATGAAAAGTCTTCATTGAGACCAGGAATAGGTTCAAACCAATAACTGGTTGACCAATATACACCATTAACTATTATATAAAACAAATGAATGGATTGTATAGGTAAGACATAGTTAGTTATAACTAATTATATGCAGGTCGTGGGTGTTAAGTGGAGATTCACTTCAGCCTCTAAAGTAGGCACAGACTAAACTTTGAGCAACAAACACAGAGAATGCTGGAGAATTTCAGCAGATCTGGCAGCATTTGTGGAGACAGAAGCAGAGTTAACGTTTCAACTCTGGTATGACTCTTCTGCAGAACTGAAAGGGATTGAAATATTTTTCAATACTTTTGACAGAGGTGGAAGGGAAGAGAGGGGAATAAACAGGGTGGAGACCCAGCACAACAGCTCCTTTTTATTCATTCACGAGATGAGGGTGTCACTGACAAGGCCAGCATTTATTGCCCAGAGGGCAGTTAAGAGGCAGCCACATTGCTGTGGGTCTGGAGTCACATGTAGGCCAGACCAGAAAAGGATGGCAGTTTCCTTCCCTTAAAGTCATTAGTCAACCCCAGAGACAAAAGCAGGAGGATCTGCGACTGATGGAAGAAAATCTGAAAGAAATCGAAGTGGAAGTCGTGTCACTTGACGAGAAGATAGGGAAGCTTCGTGTAGACATCGAGCAGCAAGATGGAATCGCTTTTCTCAAGGTGGGTTTTTCCAACAATTGGCAATGGTTTCATGGTCATCATTGGGCTCTTATTTCCAGAATTTTATTGAATTCAAATTCCACTATCTGCCATGACAGGATTCAAACCCAGGTGCCCAGAACATTACCTGGGTCTTTAGATTGAAAGATCCAACAACAATACCACGAGGCTGTCACACCCCACTCTCTGTTTTCTATGACTAATCTAGTTCTGCATCCATCTTACCAGCTCACCACAGATCCCATGTGACTTCACCTTTTGTATCAGCCTGCCACGAGGGATCTTGTCAAAGGCCTTGCTAACAACTTCCACTGCCCTCATCAGTCACCTTTGTCATTTCCTCAAAAAACTCATTTAAGTTTGTGAGACCCGACCTCCCCCTCACAAATCCTATCACTAATA
Organism: Rhincodon typus; assembly: GCF_021869965.1. Classification (NCBI taxonomy): domain Eukaryota; kingdom Metazoa; phylum Chordata; class Chondrichthyes; order Orectolobiformes; family Rhincodontidae; genus Rhincodon; species Rhincodon typus. The sequence continues at coordinate 6,638,749 of NC_063366.1, forward strand.
AGTCCAAATTTTTCCAAATGTGAGTACGTCCTGTACCTAAGAATCTTTATTTCCCCACCAATAATGTCAGACTCATTGGTCTGTAATTTCTCTAATAATCCCTGTTGCCCTTCTTAATCAAAAGAACAAAACTGGCTGTTGTCCAGTCCTCTGGGACCCTGCCTGTGAGTAAAGAGGATACAAAGATATTGTACAACATCCCAGCAATTTTCTCCTCCACCTCCCTCAGTATTCTGGGATAGGCCCCCTCAGGTCCTAGCGACTTGTCCACCTTAATACTTTTCAAAACACCCAACACCACCTCCTTTTTTATATTGACCTACCTTCCCCCATATACGTTCCCCAATATATTGCCATAGTTAGCCTTCCCCCAGTTTAGTTCTTTCACCTGAGAACTACTTTTATCCTTATCCATAAGTAACTTAAAACTTACAGAATTATGGTCACTGGTCTCAAAATGCTCCCCACTGAAACTTCAATAACCTGGCTGGACTCATTCCACAATACCAAGTCCAGTAAGGCCCTTCCCTCATTGGACTATTTACATATTGCTCCTGGCTGCACCTAACACATAACACTCAACCCCCACCCAAGCTGCTAGCAATAAGGCAATTCCCAATCAAAATCGGGGAAACCCTGTTGTTTTCACATTTTTCCATAATCTCTCCACATATCTGTTCCTCTATCACCCGCTGGCTATTGGGAGGCCTGTGGTGTGATAGCATTATCATGATTGCACCCTTCCTGCTCCTGACATCTGCCGATATGGCCTTTCTGGATGAGCCCTCCAGGGTGTCCTCCCTCAGTACAGCTGTGATATTCTCCCTAAACAGTAACACAACTACCCCAACTCCTTTACATCCCTCTCTATCACACGTGAAACATCTAAATCTCGACACGTAAAGCTGTTAGACTTGTCCTTCGCTCAACCAAATCTCTGTAATAGCTACAACCTCATAGTTATATGTATTAACCCAAGCTCTACTGCCTTACCTAGCATATCCGTCGCGTTAAAGCAAATACATTGAATACAGCGAATCAGAGGGCAGCTGAGAGTCATCACAGCAGAATTCTGGGAGACATCGGCACGGTCATCACGACTGTACAGCAGATCAGAGAACCTGATGTCAAGGTATGGTTAAACCTGAAACACTACATTGGTGTTTCCCATCCTCTTTCCACCTCTGACCGAAAAAAAGGGGCTTTGTGAGCAAGTTGACTGGCAAGGTAAAGGTGTACAAGGGAGCAACCATTAAGACAGTGGGCCAGTGTTAGATTGGAAGTGCTGAGGACTTTGCTCGAGAGGTTTCGGCAGGTAAGGTCTCTTTAACTCTACTTTCTTTCTGTCTAGATGGATGGCAGTTAGGGCAGTGGCATGCTCCTCTTGCAGGATGTGAGAGATCAGGGAGACTTCCGGTGTCCCTGGTGGCTACACCTGTGAGAAGTGCACCCAACTGCAACTCCTGACAGACCGCATTCGGGAACTGGATGTACTCAGGATCATCCAGGGTGCAGAGAACATCATTGACAACAGCTATGGTGAAGTGGTCACTCCTAAGGTGTAGGGTGCAAGTAGCTGGGTGACCACCAGAAGAGGTAAAGGGGGAAAGCAGATAGTGCAGAGTTCCCCTGTGGTCATTCCCCTCAATAACAGGTATACCGCTTTGGATATTGTTGGGGGAATGACCTTTCAGGGGCTAGCAGCAGCAGTCAGGTCAGTGGTGCTGTGACCGGCTCTGAGGCTCAGAGGGAAAGGATGCACAGACAGCGCGATACTGATAGGAGATTCAATTGTGAGGGAGACAGACAGGAGATTCTGTGGCCGCAGCAGAGACATCAGAATGGTGTGTTGCCTCCCGGGTGCCAGGGTCAAGGATGTCTCAGAGCAGTTGCAGAATATTCTGAAGGGTGAGGGTGAATAGCCAGAGGTCATTGTGCACATTGGTACAAATGACACAGGTGGGCAAAGGGATAGGCTCCTGCAAAATGAGTATGGGGAGTTAGGTAAGAATTTAAAAAGCAGGACCTGAAGGGACGTGATCTCTGGATTTCTCCCAGTGCCACGCACCAGTGAGGACAGAAATAGAAAGATAGGCCAGATAAATGTATGGCGGAGGAGCTGGTGTAGGGGCTAGCATTTTCAGTTCTTGAGTCACTGGAACTTCTTCTGGGGTAGAGGTGACCTGTACAAGAGGGACAGATTGCACTTGAACTGGAGGGGATCCAATATCCTTGCGGGGAGACTTGTTAATGTTACCTGGGAGAGTTTAATCTAGTTTGACTAGGGGATGGGACTCTGAATAAGAGAGGTGCCATTGAGAATCCAGGAGAAAATAGCCATCAGATATCCAGGGGCACAGTAAAGGAAAGGAAGAGACTTCTGGTTTAAATTGCATTTAAATTGCCTGACTGGTAAGGCAGATGAGCTCAATGAGCTCAATGGATTGGCTCTGGGTACAGGGATATTATAGCCATAACAGAAACAAGGCTGAGAGAAGGGCAGGACTGGCAGCTCAATGGTCCAGGATACAGAAACTACAGGTGTGACAGAAGTACAAGTAAGCGAGGAGGGGAGTTGTCTTTTTGATAAGGGAGGACATAACAACAGTGCTTAGAGAGGATATTGTTAAAGAGTCATCAAATGAGACCACATGGTTAGAACTTAGAAACAAGAAGGGGATGGTCACCCTGTTCGGACTGTAATATAGACCCCCAAACTGCCAATGGGTACTAGAGGAGCAGATGTGTAGAAAGATTGGAGATACCTGTTGGAATAATAGAGTGGTATTGGTTGGAGATTTTAATTTCCCCTCTATTGACTGGGCCACCCAGAGTGTAAAAGGCCTGGATGGCGTGGAATTTGTCAAATGTGTCCAAGAAGGTTTCCTAAATCAATATATAGAGGGCTCTACTGGGGAGGGTGCAACACTGGACCTCTTCTTAGGAAACGAAGTCGGGCAAGTGACTGTCGGACAGCACTTTGGGTCCAGTGACCAGAACACTCTCCTAGTTTTAACATAGTTATGGACAAAGATAGGACAAGTCCACAGGTTAAGGCGTTAAACTGAGCAGAGCCAATTTTGGGGCCATTAGGCAGGATCTAGCAGCCGTTGATTGGGTGAGTATGTTTGAAGGAAAATGAATAATGGGAAAATGGGAGGCTTTTAAAAGTGTTAAATAAAGAGTCCAGGGACAGTATGTCCAGTCAGGAAAAAGAAGCAGGCATACATTGGGCTTAAGCTATCGGTCTCAAGTGAATCCCTAGATGACTATACAATGTTTAGGAACACACAAGACGGAAATCAGAAGATCAAAAGGGAGTCTGAGATGGATCTGGCAGATAAGGTTAAATATAATCCCAAGAGGTTGTACAGCTATATTAAGAGTAAAAGGGTAGCTAGGGAGAGAAAAGATCCCCTTAAAGATCAGTATGGCCACCTATGTGTGGAGCCACCGGTGATGGGGGAGACTTTTTTAATGAATATTTCACCTCAGTGTTTACTGAGGAGAGAATCATGGATGCTAAGGAAATAAGGGAAATAAATGGGATGTTTTGGACCGCATACACATTACCAGAGAGGAGGTGTTACCAGCCTTAAAGCGCATTAAGGTCAATAAATCCCCTGGGTCTGATTAAGTCCATCCTCAGATGTTGTGGGAGGCTAGGGAAGAAATTGCAGAGGCTCTTGCAGAGATTTTTGCTCCATCTTTAGTCACTAGTGAAGTTCCAGAAGACTGGAAGGTGGCTAATGTTGTTCCATTGTTTAAGAAGGGTAGCAAAGACAAGCCAGGGAACTACAGGCCAGTGAGCCTGACATCCATGCTAGGCAAGTTATTAGAGAGGATACTGAAGGACAGGATCAACCAACATTTGGATAGCCAATGTCTGATTAGGGATAGTCAGCATGGATTTGTGCATGGGAAGTCATGTCTGACAAATCTTTTAGAGTTTTTCAAAGAGGTAACCAAGCTGATGGATGAGGGTAGAGCAAGTGAATGTTGTCTATATGGACTTTAGTAAGGCCTTTGACAAGGTCCCACACAGCAGGCTAGTCATGAAAGTTAGGTCCCATGGGATCCTGGGAGAGCTAGCTAATTGGATTCAAAATTGGCTTGATGGTAGGAAGCAGAGGGTAATGGTTGAGGGTTGTTTCTCGGACGGAGATCTGTGAGTAGTGGTGTGCCACAGGGGTCGGTGCTGGGACCTTTGTTATTTGTTATTTACATAAATGATCTGGATGTGAATGTACAAAGCATGATTAGTAAGTTTGCGGATGATACAAAATTAGGAGGTATCGTTGATAGAGAAGAAGGTTATCAAAACTTACAGAGGGATCTTGATCAGATGGGGAAGTTGACTGAGGATTGGCAAATGCAATTCAATACAGATAAGTGTGAGGTGTTGCACTTTGGAAAGTCAAACCAAGGTAGGACTTATACAGGAAGTGGTAAGGTCCTGAGGACTGTTGTGGAACAGGCAGACCTAGGGGTACAAGTAATAGTTTCTTGAAAGCGGCATCACAGGTGGACAGGGTGGTGAAGAAGGCATTCAGCATGCTGGCCTTCATCGGTCAAGGTACTGAGTATAGGAGTTGGGTCATTATGTTACAGTTGTAGAAGTCGTTGGTGAGGCCAAACTTGGAGTACAGTTTTGGTCACCTTGTTATAGGGAACACATAGTCACACCGGAAAGTGTGCAAAGAAGATTTACAAGGATGTTACCAGGACTAATAGACCTGGGTTATAGGGAGAGTTTGGCCATGAAAGGACTTTATTCCTTGGAACATAGGAGAATGAGGTGTAACCTTATTGAGGTGTATAAAATTATGAGGGGCATAGATAGGATGAATGCAGATAGCGAGATAACTAGGTGTAGAGCTGGATGATCACAGCAGGCCAAGCAGCATCAGAGGAGCAGGAAAGCTGACGTTTCGGGCCTAGACCCTTCTTCAGAAATGGGGGAGGGGAAGATGGATAAAGGAGAAGATAGGTGGAGAGCAGACAGACAGGTCAAAGAGGCGGGGGTGGAGCCAGTAAAAGTGAGTGTAGGTG
>NC_063366.1:6643900-6647281 GCF_021869965.1 Rhincodon typus
TGTAGGTGGGGAGTTAGGGGGGAGATAGGTCAGTCCAGGGAGGACGGACAGGTCAAGGGGGCGGGATGAGGCTAGTAGGTAGGAGATGGAGGTGGGGCTTGAGGTGGGAGGAGGGGATAGGTGGGAGGAAGGACAGGTTAGGGAGGCGGGGATAAGCTGGGCTGGTTTTGGGATGCAGTAGCGGGAGGGAAGATTTTGAAGCTTGTGAAGTCCACATTGATACCATTGGGCTGCAGGATTGCCAAGCGAAATATGAGGTGCTGTTCCTGCAACCTTCGGGTGGCATCGTTGTGGCACTGCAGGAGGCCCAGGATGGACATGTCGTCTAAAGAATGGGAGGGGGAGTTGAAATGGTTCGCGACTGGGAGGTGCAGTTGTTTAGTGCGAACCGAGCGTAGGGGTTCCGCAAAGCAGTCCCCAAGCTTCCGCTTGGTTTCCCCGATGTAGAGGAGGCCACATCTGGAAGAGCGGATACAGTATACCACATTAGCAGACGTGCAGGTGAACATCTGCTTGATGTGGAAGGTCTTCTTGGGACCTGGGATGGGGGTGAGGGAGGAGGTGTAGGGGCAGGTGTAGCACTTCCTGCAGTTGCAGGGAAAAGTGCCGGGTGTGGTGGGGCTGGAGGGGAGTGTGGAGCGGACAAGGGAGTCACAGAGAGAGTGGTCCCTCCGGAAAGCAGATAAGGGTGGGGAGGGAAAAATGTCTTTGGTGGTGGGGTTGGATTGCAGATGGCGGAAGTGTCGGAGGATGTTGCGTTGGATCCGGAGGTTGGTGGGGTGGTACGTGAGGATGAGGGGGATTCTGTTTTGGTTGTTATTGCGGGTTGGGGGTGTGAGGGATGAGTTGCGGGAAATGCGGGAGATACGGTCGAGGGCGTTCTCAACCACTGTGGAGGGGAAGTTGCGGTTCTTGAAAAACGAGGATATCTGAGATGTTCGGGAGTGGAATGCCTCATCCTGGGAGCAGATGCGGGGGAGGCAAAGGAATTGGGAATAAGGGATGGCCTTTTTGCAGGAAGGTGGGTGGGAGGAGGTGTATTCTAGGCAGCTGTGGGAGTCGGTGGGCTTGAAATGGATATCGGTTTCCAGGTGGTTGCCAGAGATGGAAACAGAAAGGTCCAGGAAGGAGAGAGAGGTATCAGAGATGGTCCAGGTGAACTTAAGGTTGGGGTGGAAGGTGTTGGTGAAGTGGACAAACTGTTCGAGCTCCTCGTGGGAGCATGAGGCGGCGCCGATGCATATGCCTTTTTTTGCATATAGCCTTTAATTCTAATGCATATAGCCTTTTTTATTCCCAGGGAAAGCGAATTGAAAATTAGAGGGCATAGGTTTAAGGTTAGAGGGGATAGATTTAAGAAGGATCTGGGGGGTAACTTCTTCACACAGAGAGTGGCGCATATATAGAATGGGCTGCGGGAGAAAGTGGTTGAGGCATATACAATAGCAACATTTAAAAAACATTTGGATAGGTACATGGATGAAGAGGGTTTGAGGGGATATGGACTAAATGTGGGCAATTGGAATTAGCGGAGTGGGCAAGATGGTCAGCATTGACCAGTTTAGGCTGAAGACCCTGTTTCCATGCCGTATTAGTCTGTGACTCTATCTCAGTCCTCCAGTCCTTGCATGTTCAGTAACCTCTTGCTGTCTGTCTTTCCTCTTGGCCTTACTGGCCTTAGCCTCTAATTGCTCCTCAGTCCTTTCACTTGCTGAACCACGGCTCTAGTTCCCAAAATCATGCCACGTTGGTTTAAAACCTCATGAGTGGCACTAACGAACCTCCCTGCCAGCATAATCGTGCTCTCCAGTTTAAGTACAATCTACCCATCTTGTACAAGTCCAAACTGCCCCCAATGATCCAAACATATGAAGCCACACCCTCCCCCACACACACCAGCTCCTTAGCCACATATTTAAATGTGCTATCTTCCTATTCCTAGCCTCACTGGCATGTCGTACAGGGAGTAACCCCAAGATTACAACGCTAAAGGTCCTGCTTTTCAACTTACTGTCTAACTCTCTGAACTCCCTTTGCAGGACTTCATCACTCTTTCTGCCTGTGTCATTTGTATCAATGTGTACCACACACTCTCGCCGCCCGCTCTCGCTTTTGAGAACGTCCTGCGTCCCCTCAGAGACATTCTTGACCCTGGCACTAAGAAGGCACTACACCATCCTGAGTAGAATTCCAGCATTTTCCCAATGCCACATCAGGTTCAAAGGCCTCCTTCCTTGAATCATTGAATATCATTATCCACTTTAATATATGTTGCAGAGTACAAACTTCTGTAAATCAAATCACCCTGTGCTCTGGCCCGGATACTCAACAAGTTCAACTCCCCAGTTAAATTCTGCAATTGCCTCGCATTTCCTGAAATTCCACTGTACTACTTCTTAAATTTATCCACGTGGCCGGCAGAAATTGAGTGTGTGTTCACTTTCTGTCAGGACACAGCTATCAGTTCTGCCCTGAATAAATGTAACCTTCGCTGAAACTGCATCACATCGCAGTCAGAGTGAAAATGCTGAAAGGATGGGAAACTTACTTCCGGAGTAAACGGTACAACAGTAATAGAAACAGTCTGCAGTGAAGATATTTAAAGGGACACTGCAGCTAGAATTACCAACCCTCCCGGATGTTCTGGAAGCTCCAGGATAGGGAGAATAATCTTCAGAACTCTGGCGTGAGCAAACCAGGAGAAAAAAAAATACACAAATGCACTCAAAAAGTATATGAGTTTCGAACACTTTCTGATCTCTTTAAGAATGTCAGCAACAGGGAAAACGGTTGTGTGACTGACAGGTCATCAAGAATCTGTTCACTTTTCAATTGGTTCGGAAGGTATTGGCTTTGCGGACGGACGTTGCGGGTAACCAATAGCTAGGAGGTTATGGGCGGGGAGTTTATCATTGTACAAAAATATCACAGATGACAGTGACGGTAACGAACTTTAAGTTGCATTTAAGATAACTGTAATGATAATGTAGATCTATTAAGGAGAGAGCGCCGAGTGATTTACGAAAATGTTTCCAGGAATGAGAAATTTCAGTCATGAGGATAGATCAAAAAAATCGGGACTGTTCTCCTTCGAGAGAGGAAGACTGAGAGGAAAATTGATTCAGGTTTATGAGCGGGCTGAACACAATGGATTGAGTGAAAACATCTAAAAGAAAAAAAGAATGAGAAAGCACAGATTTAAAATGATGTTCAAACAAAGCAAGGATGATGTGAGCGAAAGAAAACTTTTTCACACAGCAAGTAGTTAGCGTATGGACTAGGCAACCTAGAAATAAAGTGGATTAATCGAAGCATTCAAGAGAGTATTGGATGATTTTTTTGGACAGAAATGGTGTGCACGCCAATGGGGAAAAGGCAGGA
>NC_063366.1:6647781-6663057 GCF_021869965.1 Rhincodon typus
AGTGTCCCTGCCTCTGAGCCAAGAGACCTGGCTTCAAGTCCTACCTACTCTAGAGTTGTTTAATAGCTTCTCTAAAGATCAGTAACCCAGGAAAGGATCTTCTAATAACTTATCTGGAAAGGATTCTAAGAATGCTACAAAGCCTGTTGATTGTGTTCAATTGTTCATTTTCTTTCCACAATGTTCTATATCCATGGGACCGTGCTGTTAGCAGTCACAGTCTATGACATGTTTCCACTCCCAAACACTAACAGTAAAAGGTGCCTTACACTGAAAAACTGGTGACATATCACTTCCACTTCATTGGGAAATGGGTTGGAGTTTGATTCACCAACGTTATGAAACCGGTTCCTCACATCTGCTGTTATTCTTTTTTGTGTAAAGAAGTGAATAAATGCTGATGGAAAGCAGGGAAAGATGTTTGACATTAATTCCCCCAGTTCACACTGAATTGGAGCTCAACAACTACTGATTCAATACTCACAAGCTGCAGAATAAATGAGTTGAACCCTTCTTGTGAAATCATTAATGAGGAATTTGAATAACGTTAAATCACAAAAAATTGTTTATTGATTACAAACCACAATTACCAGCATTTGTAGCTAAACATTGATAGTACATAGATAAAGATGACTTCTCAATAAATAGACTGTAACTATTCAATTTACAACTATGTTACGTAAGAGTTCACATTTGGCAAATTAAAGTGCAAAAGCGATCAGTTCCCTCCAATATAAAAAGTGCTTCTGAGTTGCCTTTGGACATTAGAGATGAAGAAGGGTCTCGACTCGAAACATCAGCTTTCCTGCTCCTCTGATGCTGCTTGGCCTGCTGTGTTCATCCAGCTCTGCACCGTGTTATCTCAGATTCTCCAGCATCGGCAGTTCCTACTATCTCTGCCTTTGGACATTGTTTCATTTCAGGCAAATTATGAAAGCATGAAGACAATGAAAATGAGAAAGTGTGAGGGAGAAACCGTCCATGACGATGAAGATGGCAACACTGCTCACATTTCCGAGACAGGATGAAAGCATGAATTCAGAAGGCCTGACTTGGTGACTGAGGATCACAATATGCAGATCTGGAATACACTGTTCAATCTGTGGAAACACATTCCCAGGAACATTTAATTGCATTCCTGAAAGAACTGGGTGCGAACAATGAACTGCAATTCCATGTGAGCCGTGATATGGAAGGATCAACGATGATGTCCATGTTCACACAAGAACAGGAGAATCCCATCTTTCCTCAAAGAGGCTCTGGGAATCATAGAATCCCTACAACGTGGAAGCAGGTTATTTGGTCCATTGAGTCCACACTGGCCACCTGAAGAGCATCTCACCTTGATCACCAACCTACAGTATCCCTGTAACTCTACGTTTCCCACGGCCAATCCACCTAACCTGCACATCTGTGAACTGTGGGAGGAAACCAGAGCACTCAGAGGGAACCTAAAGGGAGAACATGCAAACTCCAGTCACCTAAGTGTGGAATCAAATCCGGGTCTCTGGCACTGTGAGGCAGGCTGAGGCAGCAGTGCTAACCACTGAGCCACCGGGCCACGTCCTATTTGGAAGGAATGTCCTGCAGTGGAGCCCAGGATACCCATGAGGTAAGGACACAAGGCAGTCACTTCAGGGAGGGGAGTGGAGTGAAATTTGTCTGACAGGTTTTAACCGTGTCTGGGAGAGTGAGACAGGGTCCCGGACAGAGTAGTATGATTACAAATACATTAATGGAGGGCGAATAAAATGTCACTTCCTGAGTCATGAATGAGGTGGAACAGAGACATCAGAAGCTGACAGAGAAACATAACATGAGCAATTAAATATCAAATGAAACAGTGTGAGATATTCTCTATCATTTACTGGATCCAGATTCAATCACCCTCAGCATTAACTAACCAGCACAGTGCGGAGGGAAAGGAGGGGGAGGGAATAGGGATGAGGAACTGAAAAGAAGAATTGGGGTATGAGGGATTCAAGCAGTGGAGGATTGGAAGGAGTGGATCTGGGGGTATGAAGATGAGGAAGAGGGGGAATAAGAGAATGGGGGGTGAGGGACTACAGAGTGAGGAGGCAAGCGTCACCCTGAATCACACCCGGACAATGTAACTCTACAGCTTTCAGTCCCTTCTCCACCACTCCCAACACTCTGACCCCTTAGTCGCTTACTGCAAACTGGTGTATTTGTCGCACTTGATATATGTGCAGAAACAAAATAAATGTCCATTAGAATAATCAATTCTCAGAGTGAGAACACAAGTTAATTTGTTGATATTCAGTCTGATATTCTCTCACTTTTCCCTCCCAGTACTGGAGATTCCCCACGCTCTCTCTCTCCATGCAGTTCCACATCCCTTCCTCATTGAACCTTACCTTTCCATGACCTTATCCAAATGATCATTACGATTATCCAGAACACTGCAGCAAAAAGGAATCCAAGTATCATTCCAAGATGGATGTGTTCCCCACTGTTTCCTGGGGTTTCTGAAACACATTGTAATAACATCAGAACTGTTTCTGTTCCCAGATCCATTCCCAGTTCTGTATTCATGGGGACAATTTTAACTATTCCCACCCACTGGGAAATGATGGAATTGGTTGAAATTTTGGTTTGACCCTCACTCAATTTCACTCTCCAGTGAAGTAACAAAAGATCCCATTGATGGGAGTGTAAACACTGAGTTGTCCCAGTCCTGGGGGTTTATATCCATGTTTACAAATGACATTAGTTAGGAGGCACAATGGAAGGATATTGACAGATGAAAGGAGTGAATTCCAACCATTATAGTTTATATCCAATGTGGGGAAATGTGAGATCATTCCTGTTAAACCTGAGAAAAACAAATCTGAACATTTTCCTGTCATTTAGAGATTAGGAGATGTTAAATGTAGTGAATTTTGTAAGACCATGCATAAATCATGAATTTTTTTAAATTCATGCATATTGCTGGCATGCCAGTATTTTATTTCTTAGCCCTAGTTGCCCTTGAGAAGTTGGTGTTAAGCTGCCTTCATAAACCACTGCAGTCCACACACTCTGGGTCGACCCACAATATCATTTGGGAGCGCATTCCAGGATTTTGACCCAGTGACAGTGGAGGATCAATGATATATTTCCAAGTCAGGATGGTAAGCGATTTGGAGGGGAACTTGCAGGTGGTTCTGTTCCCACATATCTGCTGTCCTTGTCCTTGTAGATGCACGGTCTTGGAAGGTGCTGGCTAAGAATCTTTGAATTTCTTTTAGATAGTACACACTGCTGCTACTGAGCGTCAGTGGTGGAGGGAGTGGATATTTGTGAATATGGTGCCAATCAAGCTGGCCACTTTGTCCAGGATGTTGAAAAGCTTCTTGAGTGTTGTTGGAGCTGCACCCATCCAGGCAAATGGGAATATTCGTTACATTCCTGACTTGTACCTTGTCGATGGTGGATAGTCTTTGGGGAATCAGGAAATGAGTTACTGACTACTGTATTCCTAGCTTCTGACTTGCTCTTGTAACCGTGGTGTTTATGTGTTTGGGTTTCTGGTCAAAGGTAACCTCAAAGATGTTGGTAGTGGAGGATTCCGTGATTGCAACACCATTGAATGTCAACGGGTGATGGTTCGATGGTTTCTTATTGGAGATGATCATTACCTGGCATTTGTGTGGCACGAAGGTTACTTGTCACTTGTCAGCCTAAGCCTGGATATTGTACAGATCTTATTGCATTTGAACTTAGACTACAGTTCAGAGGAGTCACATGTGGTGCTGAACGTTGTACAATCATTGGCAAACATCTCCACTTCTGACCTGATGATAGAGGGAAGGTAAATGATGAAGTAGCTGAAAATGGTTGGTCCTGGGAAAATACCCTGTGGAATTCCTGTAGAGATGTCCTGGAGCTGAGATGAGTGACCTCCAACAAGAACAACACCTTACTATGTGCCAGGTATGGCTCCAGCCAGGGGAGAGTTTGCCCTCCGTGCCCATTGATTCCAGTTTTGCCTTGCCTCCTTGATGCGATACCCAGTCAAATGCAGCATTGATGTCAAGGGCTGTCACTCTCACCTCACTTCTGGAATTGAGCTCTTTTGGCCATGTTTGAACCAAGGCTGTAATGAGGTCAGGAGCTCAGTGGCCCTGGTGGAACCCAAACTGGGCATCACTGAGCAGGTTATTGCTGAGCAAGTGCTGCTGGATAGCACTGTTCATGACACCTTCCATCACTTTACTGATGATCGAGAGTAGACTGATGGGGTGGTAATTGGCCAGGTTGGATTTTTCCTGCTTTTTTTTCTCCAGGACATACCTGGGCAATTTTCCACATAGTCCCAGTAGACACTAAAGTTATAACTGTACTGGAAGGGCTTGGCTAAGGAATAAGGCTTCAGTACCTTTGCTGGAATGTTGTCAGGGCTCATAGCCTTTGTTGTATCCATTGCCTTCAACTGTTTCTTGATCTCATGTGGAGGAATCGAGTTGGCTAAAGACTGGCATCTGTGATGCTGGGGACCACTGGAGGAGACCGAGGTGGATCATCCACTATGCACTTCTGGCTCAAGATTGCTGTGATTGCTCCAGCTTTGTCTTTTACACTGATGTGCAGGACTCTTCCCTCATTGAGGATGGGGATATGTGTGGAAGCTCCTCCTCAAGGGAGCTGTTCAACTGTCCACCACCATTTACAACTGGATGTGGCAGGACTGCAGATCCGTTGGTTGTGAGGTCACTTCACTCTGTCACTTGTTTCTCATGCTATTTGTCATAGTTGTAGTCCTGTTTGGTAGCTTCACCAGGTTGACACCGCATCTTCAGGTATGCCTAATGCTGTTCCTGGCATCCCTTCTGCACTCTCCATTGAACCACGGTTGATCCACTGGCTTGATGGTTATGCTTAAATAAGGGATATACTGGGCCATGAGGTTGCAGATTGTGTTGGAGTAGAATCCTGCTGTTGCTGATGGCTCACAGTGCCTCATGGATGCTCAGTGTTGAGTTGCTAGATCTGTTTGAAGTCTGTACCACTTACCACGGTAATAGCGCCGCACAACACCCCTGAGAATATCCTCAAAGTGAAGGTGGAACTTTGTCACCACAAGGACTATGCGGTGGTCACTCTTACCAATATGGCAGATTGGGGCCAAGTATGTTTTTCTCTCTCGTTGGTTCCCTCACCATCTGCTACAGATGCAGTCTACCAGTTTATGTCCTTTAGGACCCGATCAGTAGCACTGCTGCTGAGCCACTCTTGGTGGTGGACATTGAAAACCCCCACCCAGGGGACACTTTGCGTCCTTGCCACCCTCAGTGCTTCCTCTAAGTGTTGATGAACATGGAGGAGTACTGATTCATCAGCTGAGGGAGGACGATACATGGAAACCAGGAGATTTCCATGCCTATGTTTAAGCTGAAACCATAAGAATTCATGGGATCTGGAATCAATGTTAGGAATTCTGAGGACAACTCCCTCTCAACTATATACCACTGTGCCACCACCTCGGTCTGTCCTGCCATGGGACAGGACATATCCAGGGATGGTGATGGTGATGGTGATGTCTGTCAGGTATGATTCCATGAGTCAGACTGTTGCTTGACGAATCTGTGAGAGTACTAGACCCCAGATGTTAGGATGGAGGGATCTGCAGGGTCAACAGGGCTGTTTCTGCCAAAGTCTTTTCTGGTGCCTGGGTCAATGCTGGACTATTTTCATTTCTTCATTGAAGTGTTCGTAGTGATTGGTACAACTGAGTGGCTTTAGTTCATACTGATTGGTACAACTAAGCCATTTCAAAGGGCAGTTGAGAGTCAACCACATGGTTGTGGGTCAGGAGTCACATGTTGGCCAGACCAGATAAGGACAGCGGATTCCCATCGTGGATTGACATGAGTGAGCTGGAAAGGTTTTTCCGATAATCGACAATACTTTCTTGGTCTTCAGCAGATTCTTAATTCTAAACATTTCTATTGATTTCAAATTCCACAATCTGCCACAGTGGGATTCGAACCCAAATCTCCAGAACATTAGCTCTGCTTCTGTATTAATAGTTAACTGATAATACCACTAGGCCATCACCTCCCTTCGTGGTTAATCCACTTTTAATAAACAAAAAATCAGTTAGTTTAATAGACTGTTGTCCTTTATCTCAAGGGAGTTACAATACAAAGTGAGGAAATTATATTTCTGTTGTGGAGCATTGGTCAGACTACATCTGCATAATTACATTCAGTCTGAAATATCAAATCTCAGATCAGAGAGCTTGACTGTGAAGTGGAGGAGCAGTGTAGATCCAGCAGAATAATCCCACAGATTCAAGGATTGAATTATAAAGTCCTGGTTTGGCATCTGTGCAGCCTTCAGGACTCAATATCGTGTTCAGCAATGTTCGGGTCATAACACCTTCTCCCATGTCCTTCCCCCAACTCCCAAGCACCAGGCCTTGTCATCACACGGGCTGCTTTCATCATGGCCAACCCATTGTCACCCACCAGTGTTCCCCATTAGCAGCTTTTACTTTTCTCTGGCTCATGATTATCCATTCCTTCTCTGCCCAACTGCTGTTCTCATACTCTTGCACTCCACTTCCACCTATCATTTCCTCCTTTACCCTGGTTCCCCCCAACCCATCTTTCGCATATATACCACCTTTTCCTTACTACACTCAGTTCCGAGGAACGGGACACTGCACCCCGAAATGTTGACTCTACTTTCTCTCCACAATTTCTGCCAAACCTGCTGAGTTGCTCCAGAAATTTCAGCTTTTGATTGAATTATTGGGGCTGGCTACATCATCTTCTTTTTAATTTTCTTCTGGGATGTGATTGTTATGGAACCATATAGAAGTCTATGGCACTGAAAATGGCCCTTTGGCACATTTTGACTGGCACAGATACAAACAACCATCTCACTATTCTAGTTGCATTTTCCAGCGCTTGGCCCATGGCCTCGTAGTCTTGACATCACAAGTGCACATCGGAATATTTCTTTAATGTTATGAGGGTTTCTATCTGCCATTTCAGGCATTGAGTTCTAGATTGCCACCACCCTCTAGATGGAAACATCCATCTTCACATCTCATCTAAAATTCCCATTCCTTACCTTAAATCTATGGCTGGTCATTAGTCCCTCCAAGAGGAAATATTTCTTTCTGTCTGCTGTGTTGATGCCACTCAAAATTTTATACATCTCTATCATGTGCTGTCTCAATCTCCTCTGCTCCAAGCCAAACAAGTTTAGTCTGTCCAATCTCTCTTCAAAACTAAAACTCTCCAGAGCCTGCAACATTTTGGTAAACCCTGCCTGCACCCTCTCCAGTGCAATCACATCCCCTTGTAATGTCGATTCCAGAACGGTACACAATACTCGAGCTGTGGTCCAACCTGCGATGCACTTATGTCCTTTAGAGAGGGAAGCTGCCATCCTTCCTATGTGACTCCAAATGATGGCTGGACAATTATAAATGGGCAATAAATGCTGGCCGAGCCAGCAATGCCCTCATCATGTGACTGATTATATGAAACAAAAAACAAATCTTTATATAGATCCAGCAAACATTTCTCAGTTCTTAAACTCAGTGCCTTGGCTAATAAAAGTTAGTATTCCATATGCCCTCTTAACCACTTTATCTATCCTGATGCACTAAGGGACCAGTGTACGGTACATCAAGGTCCCTCTGATCCTTGGTTACCAGGGTCCCACTGTTCAACCTATATTTCCTGGCCTTGTTTATCCTTCCCAAGTACAACATATTTGTCTGGATTGAATTCCATTTATCACTGATCAGCCCATTGACCAGCCCATCTGTATCCTCCTGTAACCTAAAATCGATCCTCCTCATGATTTACTATCCCACCTATTTTTGCATTGTCTGTGAACAAACTGATCAATTCTTCTCTATTGAAGTCTCAATCAATTATATAAACACAAACTGCAAGTGTGACTGGCTGGCTTGGCATTTTACCCAATGCTAATTGCCCAGAGAGCAGTTGAAAGTCACCCACACTGCGAATGGAGTGTGATGGAGACACTTGGCAGCAAGAACAGCTGGTTTCCTTCTGTAGAGGGAATCAATAAATGAAATGGGTTTTTATGAGTATTGACAATGGTTTCAGCGTCATCATTATACACATAATGCCAAATTTTTACTGTATTCAACTTCTGTCTCTGCCACAGTGGGATTCAAACTGAGGTCCCCAGACCTTTATACAATCTCTGTATTAACAGTCTGGTGATAGCACCACAACATCTCCTCCAGGGGTACCCAGCACAGATACTAGTCTTCAACCAATTCGATTCACTCCACGCAATGTCAAGAAATGGTTGGAGCCACTGGATACTGCAAAGGATATGAATCTTGACAATATTCTGGCAATAGTGCAGAAGACTTGTGTTCCAAAACTACTAGACTCTACCCAACAACATGGAAAATTGCCCAGGTATGTCCTGTACATGAAAAGCAGGAGAAATCCAACCTGGCCAATTATTGCTCCATCAGTCTACTCTCGATCTATTCTGAAGTGATACAAGGTATCATCAACAGTGCTATCAAGCAGCACCTGCTCAGCAACACCCAGTTTAGGGTCCACCAGGGCCACTCAGCTCCTGACCTCATTATAGACTTTGTTCCAACATGGACAAAAAAGATGAAATCCAGAGGTGAGGCGAGAGTGACAGCCCTTGACATCAATGCTGCATTTCACAGAGTGTGGCATCAAGGAGCCCTGGCAAAACTGGAATCAATGGGCATCAGGAGGCAAACTCTCCACCAGTTAGAGTCATACCTGGCACATCGGAAGCTCGTTGTGCTTGTTGGAAGTTAGTTATCTCAGCTCCAGGACATCTCTGCAAGAGTTCCTCAAGGTCGTGTCCCAGGCCCAACCATCTTCAGATGCTTTATTAACAACCTTTTCTCCACCAGATTAGAAATGGGATGTTCGCCAATGATTACACTATGTTCAGTACCACTCATCATTCCCCAAATACTGAAGCAGTCCATGTTCAAATGCAACAAAGTTGTGGGCTGATAAGTGGCAAATAACATTTGCGTTACGCAAGTGCCAGGCAATGACCATCTCCAATAAGAAACAATCTGATCATCAAAATTCAGAAAAGTTAATGGTGTTACCATCACTGAATCCCCCAATGTGAACATCCTTCGGGTTACCATTGATCAGAAACTGAACTGGACTTGCCACATCATCACAGTGGCTGCAAGAGCAGATCAGAGGCCAGGAACACTGAGGTGAGTAACTCACTTCCTGACTCCCAAAGCCTGTCTATCATCTACAGGGCACAAGTCAGGGATACTCCCCACTTGCCTGAATGGCTGCAGCTCCAACAACACTCAAGGAGCTTGGCACCATCCAGGAGAAAGCAGCCCATCCACTCCCTCCACCACTGACACTCAATAACAGCAGTGTGAACTATCTACAAGATGCACTGCCGAAATTCACCAAGCCTCCTTAGACAGTACCTTCCAAACCTACAATCACTTCCATTGAGAAGGACAAGGGCAGTATATATATGGAAACACCACCAGATGCTAGTTTCACTCCAAGCCACTCACTAGCTTTACTTGGACATACATTGGCGTTCCTTTACTGGCGCTGTGTCAAATAACTGGAATTCTTAAAGCCACATAAACGTGAACAGTAACAAACCAGATGTACAGACAGACACAGACACACACAAAATCCAGTTCCTTACCCCACTGATAGAGCTTGGCCTCTGACAGGCTGCAATGGTCAATTTGAAAGGAATATTGATCCTCATCCCCAGCATTGATTTCAATCTCTTTCTGGATCTGATGGGTCCCATCATGGTTCGGTCGAATCCCCGAGGATTGTGTCTCAGACATGACCTCTCCATTCCTTAGCCAGTTCACCTCGATGTCTACAGGATAAAATCCAGTGACCAGGCAGGAGAGAGTGAGCGGCTTGTCCTGACTATTGGACTCACTCCTGGAGATGAACACTTCAGGCTGAACTGTGATGGGAAAGGGTGAAAACACAAACAATAGACAGACACAGAATGGAATAGGATTATGGTTTGTTTGATCAGTAAAGTTAAAATAGAACTTGGGATCAAAACTGAAATATATACCTTTCCTTTCGAAATACTGCTTTCCTGAACAAACCCTTGCTCCAGATGCATTTCCCAATACTTGTTCCAGGATTCATCAGAATTCCATTTCTCTTTCGTCTTCACTGCATTGTGATTGGTTGCAATGCATCTAAATCTATCTGGCCCTAAACTCATGAAATCCTTTCCATCAAATCCAAATCTCATCGATCTCTTCACAGAGCCATCACCAGTGATTTCAACAGTTGCTATCCATTGAAAGGTGTGAATTTCTGCCAGTGATTAAACCGGAATTAATATTAAAAGTTTTTGCAAAAACTTACAACCGGTCTGATCAGAAGGGAAAGGGAAGCTATTATCTGATAGAACTGGGAGATTATAGTCCAGTAGTGACTGATATCAGGGGTCAGCATCGGGAGATGGACAGAGTGGGGTGACGCAGGGGTTGGTGCTAGGGGATGGACTGAGTGGAGTGACACAGGGGCTCGTGCTCGGGGATGGATTGAGTGGAGTGACACAGGAGCTGGTGCTCGGGGATGGACTGAGTGGAGTGACGCAGGAGTTGGTGCTTGGGGATGGACTGAGTGGAGTGACGCAGGAGTTGGTGCTCGGGAATGGACTGTGTGGAGTGATGCAGGAGTTGGTGCTAGGGGATGGACTGAGTGGAGTGACCCAGGGGATGGACTGAATGAAGTGACGCAGGGGCTGGCGCTAGGAGATTGACCGAGTGGAACACGCATGATTATCAGTTTCAATGCAAGTCAATATAGTTATTTGTCATCAGGAACATTGACTTCTTTGCCATGTATACACATGGTCAGTCATGTTCATACCTGGCAATTTACTCCCTACTGATTCATTTGTCACAAAACTACAATCATCGGACAATGCCTGTGCCCAGTGGGGATCAGATAGCTCAGTTGGCTGAACTGCTGGTTTTTGCTGCAGTGTGATAACAATAGCGTGGGTGCCATTCCCACACAGGCTGACATTACCATGAAGGACTTTCCATCTCAACCTTAACCTTTGCCAGGCGTGTTGACGCTCAGTTTAAACTCATCACCAGTTCTTGCTGTCTCCAGTGAGAAAGCATTCCTCTGAGACTGGGGCAACTTTGCCCTTTCACTATTCCAGAGGTCGAGGTGAATCATCTGTTAACATAGGCACAAATTACACAGCCAGGAGATTTTAAATTCAATTGTTACTATTCTGACTACAAAACTAATCTTCCTGATGATGAATACAAATCTGTTGCTGATTGTCATAACACCCCACTTGTTTCATGACTTTTGTTTAAGGGAAGGAAATGTGGTCTGACTTACAGGTGACTCCAGGCCTACATCAATGTAGCTTATTCTTAACTACCTTCTGAAATGGCCCAGCAAGTCATTCACTTCAGAGGCAATTAGGTATCATAGAATCCCTACAGTGTGGAAACAGAACCTTTGGTCCAACAAGTCCACACCAAAACTCACAGCATCCCACCCAGACCCATTGCCAAAAACCTGCCTAATCAACACATCCCTAAACACTGTGGGAAATTTAGCATGGCCAATCCACCTAGCCTGCCCATCTTTGGACTGTGGGAGGAAACCGGAGCACCCGGAGGAAACCCACGCAGACACAGGGAGAACGTACAAACTCCACACAACCTGTCACACGAGCGTGGAAGCGAACCAGGGTTCCCGGCGCTGTGAGGCAGCACTGCTAACCACTGAGCCACCATGCCGGTCTCAAGGATTGGGAAATAAACGCTGGTCATGCCGGTGATGCCCAAATCACTTTAAATAATTTAAAAATGGAGTAAAAACCGAAAGACCTGCGGATGCTGTAAATCAGGAACAAAAACAAAGTTGCTGGAAAAGCTCAGCAGGTCTGACAGCATCTGTGAAGGAACAAGTAGAGGTAATGTTTTGGGTCTGGTGACCCTTCCTCGGAACCTCCTCAGTTCCGAGGAAGGGTCACCGGACCCGAAACATAAACTCTGTTTGTTCCTTAAAAAAATGGAGCGACTGCCTGTCCTTGATCGTCTCCACTTCCTTATCTGTCAGATTAATTACTACAGAGATTTCCATTCTCCTTTCGCACTGCCTCCTGGATCTACAATGTCTGTTCTGTAATACTGGAGAAGATCAATCTCCCCCTCAGATATGAATAGACATTGCAATTAGATGACAGGACTTGCTCAGTCCTGGAGGATCACAACCATCACTTCGGATTCTCACTCACTCAATCACAAACCATCTCTTGATCTTCGAGAATGTGACATGACTTTATAAATATCTCATTCAAAATAGGGAGACAAAATAAAGTAACTTTCTTCATGTCTTTCATTCATACTGTGCTACATGCTGCACACTCAACTGTCATGGGATAAAGCATAACACAGGATAAGTACCTGCCTGTCATTCATTGAAAAGAATAAGAATGAAATAAGACTTGTATTTAAAAAGCAAGTTTCTTGATCTCAGGACATGCTGAAGTGCAATGCAGTTTATTAATTTTACTAACAGTTTTAAAGGAGGAAATGAGGGAGATTTTTTGTCCCCAGATAGGCTCTGATAAACTGCAAATAATTAATGATCAAATAGTCTGGTTTGATGACACTAATTAAAGTTTAGTATTGACTAGGGTGTTGGGGATAACTTCCCTGCTCTTCTCGAAAGGGTTTTCTACATACAGCTGATAGAGACACAGTTCAGCATCTTATCTGAAAGATAGCAATTTCAACAGTGCAGCTCTCTGTGAAGACTGAACTGTCATGTTCATTTTAGTTGTTGCATTTATGCCCTGGGTTGGGCTTTGTACCTACAACTTTCTGATGCAGAATCCAGAGGGTCACCACCTGCCTGACAGTCAACATTAACCTGCAGAAATTCCATATCACTGATCTTACCAGATGTCTGGTTTGTACTTTTCATTAGTGTATTCAGATTCTCCTTTGCCATGTCTGATCGGGTATTCCCGAGACCTGTGAGATATTCCCAGTATTTTGCATCAAAATAATCTTCCATGAACTGCTGTCTGGGGATCATCCGACAGGTAATAGTGTCATGATAGTTGAGTTGAATTCCATTGACCATTGCAATATTAGTCACCTCAGGAAAATCCTTCATGCCAGAGACTGCCATGTAGATCACAGTCAGTGAGTCAGTGCCTGTAAATATCAATGAAAAGAAAGGGTTAACAAACATTTACACAGACACCATCTGATCAAAGTGAGCCCTATCCTCTGTGTAGCAATCTCCAATATTCCACCACTTTGTCAGACCGTCTGAATCAAATTCATCGTCTGGGTCTGAATTAGATGTTGCAGCATCTCTTCTCCACCTTGTACATGACAGATAGCATCTTTACAGGTTTAAGCCAAGTCACAGCACGGTGTTGTATATGAATTATTCTCACTCCTGCCCAAATTTCCTGAGACCACATTCATGTCGAATATGTACAACAACTTGATCTGGGTGACCACAATCTCATGGGCTGTGCTTGAATCTCCATTTCTGGAGGAATGTGATGTCCCTGAATGGCGAGGAACATTCACAGAGCTGCAGAAAGGCCTGTGAGATTGGGGTTGCATCTTCAGTTGGCTTTGAGAATGCCTGAGAGAGAGGAAACAGAGAAGTCACGCTCACCAATGACATCGATGAGGACTGCCAGGTGTTGGTGAAAAGCTGGGTGGGAATTCAAAAAGCTCAAGATAAAAGTTAGTGGTTCTGCCAAATTTCAGTCTTCAACCTGATCGAGTTCTTTGTTATCCCTGATTCAGCATCAATGGAACTGAGAAAAGACCTAACCCCAAACCTCAAATATGGATGATATGACAATCATCGTTGAGGTGCCATTGAGCTACATACAAGTGGAAGCCAATGGCAAAATCACCTTACAAATATGAGGCTCGTTGTGTGATTCGAAGTCACGTTATGAGAAAAGATGTGGAATTGGGCTGGACTGGGAAAGAGGAAGACAGGAAGACTGAGATGGTGGATGCGATCCGAGAGGATCAGGAAAACAAAGGTCTCTGGACAAAGGAGGACACCCAAGATCAGGAAGTGAAGGAGGAACATTGTGAACTACAAACTCCTTCTCAAGGGGAAAGCAAGATGCAAAGGTTCAGTAAGTTCTGGGAATCGCAGTTCTGTGATGGATTCAATGAGGTCAAATCCATCAGTGTTTTTGACACAGCTCAGGAACTTTAGACAGGACTAGAAGACACTATGACGTTATTGAGTATAATTTATCACTGGTTGCTTGCTAGCTTCTGGATAATGTTGTTCTTGGTTTTGTCTTTTGTGTGCATTTTTGCAGATGTTCTCCAGGCCAACATCAGGGTGCTTTCTGTATAAACTGCTCTCGGCCGTTTACCACAACAGAAGGCCAGGAGTTTGCTGTTAGCCAGTCGATTGCTGAGCTGAAAAAGCAGAGACTATGCTCTGAGTTAGTTTTGGGCATGAATGGCATTTGTTGAAATATCACTCCTATGGTTCTAATTCCCGGGACAAAGTGCTGCTGCTTGAATGCTGGTGGAGAATGGAGCAACTCACTGGAGGAGGTGTGTCCATAAATAACCCCCTCCTCACTGATGGAATAGCCCAGCACATCAGTGCAAAGGATAAGGCTGAAGCATTTTCAATAATCCCCAGCCAAAAGTATTGAGTGGATGACACATTTTGGCTTCCCCAAGAGATAACCTGTGCCTCAGATGTCAGTCTTCAGCCGATTTGATTGAGTCCATTTAATATCAAGAAACAGCTGGAGGTCCAGGTCGCTGCAAAGGCTATGGGGCCTGACAACATTCCAGCAAAAACACTGAAGACTGGTGCTCCAGAAATTGCTCCGCCCCAAAGAAAGGTGTAGTAGTACAGCTGCAACAATGGGGTCTACCCAACAATATGGAAAACTGCCTGGACATGACCTGTACACACAAAAAAAAGGACAAATCCAACTTGGCCAATTAACCACCCCATCAGTCTAACTCTCAATCATCAGTCAAGTAACAGAGGGGGTTATCAATAGCTCTATTAAGCAGCAACTGCTCAGCAATAACCTGCTCACTGCCGTCCTGTAATGGGTGAAACCAGAGCCACTGACCTCATTCCAGACTCAGTTCAAACATGGATAAACAGCTGGATTCCAGACCTGAGGTGAAAGGGACGCACTGGACATCAAGGCTTCATTTAACCGAGTGTGGCATTAAGGAGTCCAGCAAAA
>NC_063366.1:6663557-6677980 GCF_021869965.1 Rhincodon typus
TTTTGCTGGACTCCTTAATGCCACACTCGGTTAAATGAAGCCTTGATGTCCAGTGAGTCCCTTTCACCTCAGGTCTGGAATTCAGCTGTTTATCCATGTTTGAACTAAGTCTGGAATGAGGTCAGTGGCTCTGGTTTAACCCATTACAGGACGGCAGTGAGCAGGTTATTGCTGAGCAGTTGCTGCTTAATAGAGCTATTGATAACCCCCTCTGTTACTTGACTGATGATTGAGAGTTAGACTGATGGGGTGGTTAATTGGCCAAGTTGAATTTGTCCTTTTTTTTTATTGTGTACAGGTCATGTCCAGGCAGTTTTCCACATTGTTGGGTAGACCCCATTGTTGCAGCTGTACTACTACAAATTTGTTTGGGGTGGAGCAATTTCTGGAGCACAAGTCTTCAATATTTTGCTGGAATGTTGTCAGGCCCCAAAGCCTTTGCAGTGACCTGGATCTCCAGCTGTTTCTCGATATTAAATGGACCCAATCAAATTGGCTGAAGACTGACATCTGAGATGTTGTTTATCTCTGGGGGAAGCCAAAATGTATCATCCACTCAGTACTTTTGGCCGGGGATTACTGGAAATGCTTCAGCCTTATCCTTTTGCACTGATGTGCTGGGCTGCTCCATCAGTGAGGAGGGGGTTATTTGTGGAGCCACCTCCTCCAGTGAGTTGCAGTGAATTCCAGCTTTTCACCAACACCTGGCAGACCTTATCGATGTCATTGGTGAGCGTGACTTCTCTGTTTCCTCTCTCTCAGGCATTCTCAAAGCCAACTGAAAATGCAACCCCAATCTCACAGGCCTTTCTGCAGCTCTGTGAATGTTCCTCGCCATTCAGGGACATCACATTCCTCCAGAAATGGAGATTCAAGCACAGCCCATGAGATTGTGGTCACCCAGATCAAGTTGTTGTTCATATTCGACATGAATGTGATCTCAGGAAATTTGGGCAGGAGTGAGAATAATTCATATACAACACCGTGCTGTGACTTGGCTTAAACCTGTAAAGATGCTATCTGTCATGTACAAGGTGGAGAAGAGATGCTGCAACATCTAATTCAGACCCAGACGATGAATTTGATTCAGACGGTCTGACAAAGTGGTGGAATATTGGAGATTGCTACACAGAGGATAGGGCTCACTTTGATCAGATGGTGTCTGTGTAAATGTTTGTTAACCCTTTCTTTTCATTGATATTTACAGGCACTGACTCACTGACTGTGATCTACATGGCAGTCTCTGGCATGAAGGATTTTCCTGAGGTGACTAATATTGCAATGGTCAATGGAATTCAACTCAACTATCATGACACTATTACCTGTCGGATGATCCCCAGACAGCAGTTCATGGAAGATTATTTTGATGCAAAATACTGGGAATATCTCACAGGTCTCGGGAATACCCGATCAGACATGGCAAAGGAGAATCTGAATACACTAATGAAAAGTACAAACCAGACATCTGGTAAGATCAGTGATATGGAATTTCTGCAGGTTAATGTTGACTGTCAGGCAGGTGGTGACCCTCTGGATTCTGCATCAGAAAGTTGTAGGTACAAAGCCCAACCCAGGGCATAAATGCAACAACTAAAATGAACATGACAGTTCAGTCTTCACAGAGAGCTGCACTGTTGAAATTGCTATCTTTCAGATAAGATGCTGAACTGTGTCTCTATCAGCTGTATGTAGAAAACCCTTTCGAGAAGAGCAGGGAAGTTATCCCCAACACCCTAGTCAATACTAAACTTTAATTAGTGTCATCAAACCAGACTATTTGATCATTAATTATTTGCAGTTTATCAGAGCCTATCTGGGGACAAAAAATCTCCCTCATTTCCTCCTTTAAAACTGTTAGTAAAATTAATAAACTGCATTGCACTTCAGCATGTCCTGAGATCAAGAAACTTGCTTTTTAAATACAAGTCTTATTTCATTCTTATTCTTTTCAATGAATGACAGGCAGGTACTTATCCTGTGTTATGCTTTATCCCATGACAGTTGAGTGTGCAGCATGTAGCACAGTATGAATGAAAGACATGAAGAAAGTTACTTTATTTTGTCTCCCTATTTTGAATGAGATATTTATAAAGTCATGTCACATTCTCGAAGATCAAGAGATGGTTTGTGATTGAGTGAGTGAGAATCCGAAGTGATGGTTGTGATCCTCCAGGACTGAGCAAGTCCTGTCATCTAATTGCAATGTCTATTCATATCTGAGGGGGAGATTGATCTTCTCCAGTATTACAGAACAGACATTGTAGATCCAGGAGGCAGTGCGAAAGGAGAATGGAAATCTCTGTAGTAATTAATCTGACAGATAAGGAAGTGGAGACGATCAAGGACAGGCAGTCGCTCCATTTTTTTAAGGAACAAACAGAGTTTATGTTTCGGGTCCGGTGACCCTTCCTCGGAACTGAGGAGGTTCCGAGGAAGGGTCACCAGACCCAAAACATTACCTCTACTTGTTCCTTCACAGATGCTGTCAGACCTGCTGAGCTTTTCCAGCAACTTTGTTTTTGTTCCTGATTTACAGCATCCGCAGGTCTTTCGGTTTTTACTCCATTTTTAAATTATTTAAAGTGATTTGGGCATCACCGGCATGACCAGCGTTTATTTCCCAATCCTTGAGACCGGCATGGTGGCTCAGTGGTTAGCAGTGCTGCCTCACAGCGCCGGGAACCCTGGTTCGCTTCCACGCTCGTGTGACAGGTTGTGTGGAGTTTGTACGTTCTCCCTGTGTCTGCGTGGGTTTCCTCCGGGTGCTCCGGTTTCCTCCCACAGTCCAAAGATGGGCAGGCTAGGTGGATTGGCCATGCTAAATTTCCCACAGTGTTTAGGGATGTGTTGATTAGGCAGGTTTTTGGCAATGGGTCTGGGTGGGATGCTGTGAGTTTTGGTGTGGACTTGTTGGACCAAAGGTTCTGTTTCCACACTGTAGGGATTCTATGATACCTAATTGCCTCTGAAGTGAATGACTTGCTGGGCCATTTCAGAAGGTAGTTAAGAATAAGCTACATTGATGTAGGCCTGGAGTCACCTGTAAGTCAGACCACATTTCCTTCCCTTAAACAAAAGTCATGAAACAAGTGGGGTGTTATGACAATCAGCAACAGATTTGTATTCATCATCAGGAAGATTAGTTTTGTAGTCAGAATAGTAACAATTGAATTTAAAATCTCCTGGCTGTGTAATTTGTGCCTATGTTAACAGATGATTCACCTCGACCTC
The DNA here is from genome assembly GCF_021869965.1 of Rhincodon typus. Classification (NCBI taxonomy): domain Eukaryota; kingdom Metazoa; phylum Chordata; class Chondrichthyes; order Orectolobiformes; family Rhincodontidae; genus Rhincodon; species Rhincodon typus. The sequence continues at coordinate 6,666,789 of NC_063366.1, forward strand.
TGGAATAGTGAAAGGGCAAAGTTGCCCCAGTCTCAGAGGAATGCTTTCTCACTGGAGACAGCAAGAACTGGTGATGAGTTTAAACTGAGCGTCAACACGCCTGGCAAAGGTTAAGGTTGAGATGGAAAGTCCTTCATGGTAATGTCAGCCTGTGTGGGAATGGCACCCACGCTATTGTTATCACACTGCAGCAAAAACCAGCAGTTCAGCCAACTGAGCTATCTGATCCCCACTGGGCACAGGCATTGTCCGATGATTGTAGTTTTGTGACAAATGAATCAGTAGGGAGTAAATTGCCAGGTATGAACATGACTGACCATGTGTATACATGGCAAAGAAGTCAATGTTCCTGATGACAAATAACTATATTGACTTGCATTGAAACTGATAATCATGCGTGTTCCACTCGGTCAATCTCCTAGCGCCAGCCCCTGCGTCACTTCATTCAGTCCATCCCCTGGGTCACTCCACTCAGTCCATCCCCTAGCACCAACTCCTGCATCACTCCACACAGTCCATTCCCGAGCACCAACTCCTGCGTCACTCCACTCAGTCCATCCCCAAGCACCAACTCCTGCGTCACTCCACTCAGTCCATCCCCGAGCACCAGCTCCTGTGTCACTCCACTCAATCCATCCCCGAGCACGAGCCCCTGTGTCACTCCACTCAGTCCATCCCCTAGCACCAACCCCTGCGTCACCCCACTCTGTCCATCTCCCGATGCTGACCCCTGATATCAGTCACTACTGGACTATAATCTCCCAGTTCTATCAGATAATAGCTTCCCTTTCCCTTCTGATCAGACCGGTTGTAAGTTTTTGCAAAAACTTTTAATATTAATTCCGGTTTAATCACTGGCAGAAATTCACACCTTTCAATGGATAGCAACTGTTGAAATCACTGGTGATGGCTCTGTGAAGAGATCGATGAGATTTGGATTTGATGGAAAGGATTTCATGAGTTTAGGGCCAGATAGATTTAGATGCATTGCAACCAATCACAATGCAGTGAAGACGAAAGAGAAATGGAATTCTGATGAATCCTGGAACAAGTATTGGGAAATGCATCTGGAGCAAGGGTTTGTTCAGGAAAGCAGTATTTCGAAAGGAAAGGTATATATTTCAGTTTTGATCCCAAGTTCTATTTTAACTTTACTGATCAAACAAACCATAATCCTATTCCATTCTGTGTCTGTCTATTGTTTGTGTTTTCACCCTTTCCCATCACAGTTCAGCCTGAAGTGTTCATCTCCAGGAGTGAGTCCAATAGTCAGGACAAGCCGCTCACTCTCTCCTGCCTGGTCACTGGATTTTATCCTGTAGACATCGAGGTGAACTGGCTAAGGAATGGAGAGGTCATGTCTGAGACACAATCCTCGGGGATTCGACCGAACCATGATGGGACCCATCAGATCCAGAAAGAGATTGAAATCAATGCTGGGGATGAGGATCAATATTCCTTTCAAATTGACCATTGCAGCCTGTCAGAGGCCAAGCTCTATCAGTGGGGTAAGGAACTGGATTTTGTGTGTGTCTGTGTCTGTCTGTACATCTGGTTTGTTACTGTTCACGTTTATGTGGCTTTAAGAATTCCAGTTATTTGACACAGCGCCAGTGAAGGAACGGCAATGTATTTCCAAGTAAAGCTAGTGAGTGGCTTGGAGTGAAACTAGCATCTGGTGGTGTTTCCATATATCTACTGCCCTTGTCCTTCTCAATGGAAGTGATTGTAGGTTTGGAAGGTACTGTCTAAGGAGGCTTGGTGAATTTCGGCAGTGCATCTTGTAGATAGTTCACACTGCTGTTATTGAGTGTCAGTGGTGGAGGGAGTGGATGGGCTGCTTTCTCCTGGATGGTGCCAAGCTCCTTGAGTGTTGTTGGAGCTGCAGCCATTCAGGCAAGTGGGGAGTATCCCTGACTTGTGCCCTGTAGATGATAGACAGGCTTTGGGAGTCAGGAAGTGAGTTACTCACCTCAGTGTTCCTGGCCTCTGATCTGCTCTTGCAGCCACTGTGATGATGTGGCAAGTCCAGTTCAGTTTCTGATCAATGGTAACCCGAAGGATGTTCACATTGGGGGATTCAGTGATGGTAACACCATTAACTTTTCTGAATTTTGATGATCAGATTGTTTCTTATTGGAGATGGTCATTGCCTGGCACTTGCGTAACGCAAATGTTATTTGCCACTTATCAGCCCACAACTTTGTTGCATTTGAACATGGACTGCTTCAGTATTTGGGGAATGATGAGTGGTACTGAACATAGTGTAATCATTGGCGAACATCCCATTTCTAATCTGGTGGAGAAAAGGTTGTTAATAAAGCATCTGAAGATGGTTGGGCCTGGGACACGACCTTGAGGAACTCTTGCAGAGATGTCCTGGAGCTGAGATAACTAACTTCCAACAAGCACAACGAGCTTCCGATGTGCCAGGTATGACTCTAACTGGTGGAGAGTTTGCCTCCTGATGCCCATTGATTCCAGTTTTGCCAGGGCTCCTTGATGCCACACTCGGTGAAATGCAGCCTTGATATCAAGGGCTGTCACTCTCGCCTCACCCCTGGATTTCATCTTTTTTGTCCATGTTGGAACAAAGGCTATAATGCGGTCAGGAGCTGAGTGGCCCTGGTGGACCCTAAACTGGGTGTTGCTGAGCAGGTGCTGCTTGATAGCACTGTTGATGATACCTTGTATCACTTCAGAATAGATCGAGAGTAGACTGATGGAGCAATAATTGGCCAGGTTGGATTTCTCCTGCTTTTCATGTACAGGACATACCTGGGCAATTTTCCATGTTGGGTAGAGGCCAGCAGTTTTGGAACACCAGTCTTCTGCACTATTGCCAGAATATTGTCAAGCTTCATATCCTTTGCAGTATCCAGTGGCTCCAACCATTTCTTGACATTGCATGGAGTGAATCGAATTGGTTGAAGACTAGTATCTGTGCTGGGTACCCCTGGAGGAGATGTTGTGGTGTTATCACCAGACTGTTAATACAGAGATTGTATAAAGGTCTGGGGACCTCAGTTTGAATCCCACTGTGGCAGAGACAGAAGTTGAATACAGTAAAAATTTGGCATTATGTGTATAATGATGACGCTGAAACCATTGTCAATACTCATAAAAACCCATTTCATTTATTGATTCCCTCTACAGAAGGAAACCAGCTGTTCTTGCTGCCAAGTGTCTCCATCACACTCCATTCGCAGTGTGGGTGACTTTCAACTGCTCTCTGGGCAATTAGCATTGGGTAAAATGCCAAGCCAGCCAGTCACACTTGCAGTTTGTGTTTATATAATTGATTGAGACTTCAATAGAGAAGAATTGATCAGTTTGTTCACAGACAATGCAAAAATAGGTGGGATAGTAAATCATGAGGAGGATCGATTTTAGGTTACAGGAGGATACAGATGGGCTGGTCAATGGGCTGATCAGTGATAAATGGAATTCAATCCAGACAAATATGTTGTACTTGGGAAGGATAAACAAGGCCAGGAAATATAGGTTGAACAGTGGGACCCTGGTAACCAAGGATCAGAGGGACCTTGATGTACCGTACACTGGTCCCTTAGTGCATCAGGATAGATAAAGTGGTTAAGAGGGCATATGGAATACTAACTTTTATTAGCCAAGGCACTGAGTTTAAGAACTGAGAAATGTTTGCTGGATCTATATAAAGATTTGTTTTTTGTTTCATATAATCAGTCACATGATGAGGGCATTGCTGGCTCGGCCAGCATTTATTGCCCATTTATAATTGTCCAGCCATCATTTGGAGTCACATAGGAAGGATGGCAGCTTCCCTCTCTAAAGGACATAAGTGCATCGCAGGTTGGACCACAGCTCGAGTATTGTGTACCGTTCTGGAATCGACATTACAAGGGGATGTGATTGCACTGGAGAGGGTGCAGGCAGGATTTTCCAAAATTTTGTCGGGTCGAGAGAGTTTTAGTTGTGATGAGAGATTGGACAGACTAAACTTGTTTGGCTTGGAGCAGAGGAGATTGAGACCGCAAATGATAGAGATGTATAAAATTTTGAGGGGTATCAACAGGGCAGACAGAAAGAAACATTTCCTCTTGGAGGGATTAATGACCAGCCATAGATTTAAGGTAAGGGGAGGGACATTTAGATGAGATGTGAAGATGGATGTTTTCACCCAGAGGGTGGTGGCAATCTAGAACTCATTGCCTGAAATGGCAGATAGAAACCCTTATAACATTAAAGAAATATTCCAATGTGCACTTGTGATGTCAAGACTACGAGACCATGTACCAAGCGCTGGAAAATGGAATTAGAATAGCTAGTTGGTTGTTCGTATCTGTGCCAGTCAAAATGTGCCAAAGGGCCTTTTTCAGTGCCATAGACCTCTATATGGTTCCATGACAACCACATCCCAGAAGAAAATTAAAAAGGTGATGTAGCCAGCCCTCATAATTCAATCAAAAGCTGAAACTTCTGGAGCAACTCAGCAGGTTTGGCAGAAATTGTGGAGAGAAAGTAGAGTCAACATTTCGGGGTCCAGTGTCCTCTTCCTCAGAACTGAGTGTAGTGAGGAAAAGGTGGTATATATGCAGAAGATGGGTTGGGGGGAACCAGGGTAAAGGAGGAAATGATAGGTGGAAGTGGAGCGCAAGAGTATGAGAACAGCAGTTGGGCAGAGAAGGAATAGATAATCATGAGCCAGAGAAAAGTAAAAGCTGCTAATGGGGAACACTGGTGGGTGACAATGGGTTGGCCATGATGAAAGCAGCCCGTGTGATGACAAGGCCTGGTGCTTGGGAGTTGGGGGAAGGACATGGGAGAAGGTGTTATGACCCGAACATTGCTGAACACGATATTGAGTCCTGAAGGCTGCACAGATGCCAAACCAGGACTTTATAATTCAATCCTTGAATCTGTGGGATTATTCTGCTGGATCTACACTGCTCCTCCACTTCACAGTCAAGCTCTCTGATCTGAGATTTGATATTTCAGACTGAATGTAATTATGCAGATGTAGTCTGACCAATGCTCCACAACAGAAATATAATTTCCTCACTTTGTATTGTAACTCCCTTGAGATAAAGGACAACAGTCTATTAAACTAACTGATTTTTTGTTTATTAAAAGTGGATTAACCACGAAGGGAGGTGATGGCCTAGTGGTATTATCAGTTAACTATTAATACAGAAGCAGAGCTAATGTTCTGGAGATTTGGGTTCGAATCCCACTGTGGCAGATTGTGGAATTTGAAATCAATAGAAATGTTTAGAATTAAGAATCTGCTGAAGACCAAGAAAGTATTGTCGATTATCGGAAAAACCTTTCCAGCTCACTCATGTCAATCCACGATGGGAATCCGCTGTCCTTATCTGGTCTGGCCAACATGTGACTCCTGACCCACAACTATGTGGTTGACTCTCAACTGCCCTTTGAAATGGCTTAGTTGTACCAATCAGTATGAACGAAAGCCACTCAGTTGTACCAATCACTATGAACACTTCAATGAAGAAATGAAAATCGTCCAGCATTGACCCAGGCACCAGAAAAGACTTTGGCAGAAACAGCCCTGTTGACCCTGCAGATCCCTCCATCCTAACATCTGGGGTCCAGTACTCTCACAGATTCGTCAAGCAACAGTCTGACTCATGGAATCATACCTGACAGACATCACCATCACCATCACCATCCCTGGATATGTCCTGTCCCATGGCAGGACAGACCGAGGTGGTGGCACAGTGGTATATAGTTGAGAGGGAGTTGTCCTCAGAATTCCTAACATTGATTCCAGATCCCATGAATTCTTATGGTTTCAGCTTAAACATAGGCATGGAAATCTCCTGGTTTCCATGTATCGTCCTCCCTCAGCTGATGAATCAGTACTCCTCCATGTTCATCAACACTTAGAGGAAGCACTGAGGGTGGCAAGGACGCAAAGTGTCCCCTGGGTGGGGGTTTTCAATGTCCACCACCAAGAGTGGCTCAGCAGCAGTGCTACTGATCGGGTCCTAAAGGACATAAACTGGTAGACTGCATCTGTAGCAGATGGTGAGGGAACCAACGAGAGAGAAAAACATACTTGGCCCCAATCTGCCATATTGGTAAGAGTGACCACCGCATAGTCCTTGTGGTGACAAAGTTCCACCTTCACTTTGAGGATATTCTCAGGGGTGTTGTGCGGCGCTATTACCGTGGTAAGTGGTACAGACTTCAAACAGATCTAGCAACTCAACACTGAGCATCCATGAGGCACTGTGAGCCATCAGCAACAGCAGGATTCTACTCCAACACAATCTGCAACCTCATGGCCCAGTATATCCCTTATTTAAGCATAACCATCAAGCCAGTGGATCAACCGTGGTTCAATGGAGAGTGCAGAAGGGATGCCAGGAACAGCATTAGGCATACCTGAAGATGCGGTGTCAACCTGGTGAAGCTACCAAACAGGACTACAACTATGACAAATAGCATGAGCAACAAGTGACAGGGCGAAGTGATCTCACAACCAACAGATCTGCAGTCCTGCCACATCCAGTTGTAAATGGTGGTGGACAATTGAACAGCTCACTTGAGGAGGAGCTTCCACACATATCCCCATCCTCAATGAGGGAAGAGTCCTGCACATCAGTGTAAAAGACAAAGCTGGAGCAATCACAGCAATCTTGAGCCAGAAGTGCATAGTGGATGATCCACCTCGGTCTCCTCCAGTGGTCCCCAGCATCACAGATGCCAGTCTTTAGCCAACTCGATTCCTCCACATGAGATCAAGAAACAGTTGAAGGCAATGGATACAACAAAGGCTATGAGCCCTGACAACATTCCAGCAAAGGTACTGAAGCCTTATTCCTTAGCCAAGCCCTTCCAGTACAGTTATAACTTTAGTGTCTACTGGGACTATGTGGAAAATTGCCCAGGTATGTCCTGGAGAAAAAAAAGCAGGAAAAATCCAACCTGGCCAATTACCACCCCATCAGTCTACTCTCGATCATCAGTAAAGTGATGGAAGGTGTCATGAACAGTGCTATCCAGCAGCACTTGCTCAGCAATAACCTGCTCAGTGATGCCCAGTTTGGGTTCCACCAGGGCCACTGAGCTCCTGACCTCATTACAGCCTTGGTTCAAACATGGCCAAAAGAGCTCAATTCCAGAAGTGAGGTGAGAGTGACAGCCCTTGACATCAATGCTGCATTTGACTGGGTATCGCATCAAGGAGGCAAGGCAAAACTGGAATCAATGGGCACGGAGGGCAAACTCTCCCCTGGCTGGAGCCATACCTGGCACATAGTAAGGTGTTGTTCTTGTTGGAGGTCACTCATCTCAGCTCCAGGACATCTCTACAGGAATTCCACAGGGTATTTTCCCAGGACCAACCATTTTCAGCTACTTCATCATTTACCTTCCCTCTATCATCAGGTCAGAAGTGGAGATGTTTGCCAATGATTGTACAACGTTCAGCACCACATGTGACTCCTCTGAACTGTAGTCTAAGTTCAAATGCAATAAGATCTGTACAATATCCAGGCTTAGGCTGACAAGTGACAAGTAACCTTCGTGCCACACAAATGCCAGGTAATGATCATCTCCAATAAGAAACCATCGAACCATCACCCGTTGACATTCAATGGTGTTGCAATCACGGAATCCTCCACTACCAACATCTTTGAGGTTACCTTTGACCAGAAACCCAAACACATAAACACCACGGTTACAAGAGCAAGTCAGAAGCTAGGAATACAGTAGTCAGTAACTCATTTCCTGATTCCCCAAAGACTATCCACCATCGACAAGGTACAAGTCAGGAATGTAACGAATATTCCCATTTGCCTGGATGGGTGCAGCTCCAACAACACTCAAGAAGCTTTTCAACATCCTGGACAAAGTGGCCAGCTTGATTGGCACCATATTCACAAATATCCACTCCCTCCACCACTGACGCTCAGTAGCAGCAGTGTGTACTATCTAAAAGAAATTCAAAGATTCTTAGCCAGCACCTTCCAAGACCGTGCATCTACAAGGACAAGGACAGCAGATATGTGGGAACAGAACCACCTGCAAGTTCCCCTCCAAATCGCTTACCATCCTGACTTGGAAATATATCATTGATCCTCCACTGTCACTGGGTCAAAATCCTGGAATGCGCTCCCAAATGATATTGTGGGTCGACCCAGAGTGTGTGGACTGCAGTGGTTTATGAAGGCAGCTTAACACCAACTTCTCAAGGGCAACTAGGGCTAAGAAATAAAATACTGGCATGCCAGCAATATGCATGAATTTAAAAAAATTCATGATTTATGCATGGTCTTACAAAATTCACTACATTTAACATCTCCTAATCTCTAAATGACAGGAAAATGTTCAGATTTGTTTTTCTCAGGTTTAACAGGAATGATCTCACATTTCCCCACATTGGATATAAACTATAATGGTTGGAATTCACTCCTTTCATCTGTCAATATCCTTCCATTGTGCCTCCTAACTAATGTCATTTGTAAACATGGATATAAACCCCCAGGACTGGGACAACTCAGTGTTTACACTCCCATCAATGGGATCTTTTGTTACTTCACTGGAGAGTGAAATTGAGTGAGGGTCAAACCAAAATTTCAAACAATTCCATCATTTCCCAGTGGGTGGGAATAGTTAAAATTGTCCTCATGAATACAGAACTGGGAATGGATCTGGGAACAGAAACAGTTCTGATGTTATTCCAATGTGTTTCAGAAACCCCAGGAAACAGAGGGGAACACATCCATCCTGGAATGATACTTGGATTTGTTTTTGCTGCAGTGTTCTGGATAATCGTAATGATCATTTGGATAAGGTCACGGAAAGGTAAAGTTCAGAGAGGAAGGGATGTGGAACTGCATGGAGAGAGAGTGTGTGGGGAATCTCCAGTACTGGGAGGGAAAAGTGAGAGAATATCAGACTGAATATCAACAAATTAACTTGTGTTCTCACTCTGAGAATTGATTATTCTAATGGACATTTATTTTATTTCTGCACATAAATCAAGTGCGACAAATACACCAGTTTGCAGTAAGCGACTAAGGGGTCAGAGTGTTGGGAATGGTGGAGAATGGATTGAAAGCTGTAGAGTTACATTGTCCGGGTGTGATTCAGGGTGACGCTTGCATCCTCACTCTGTAGTCCCTCACCCCCCATTCTCTTATTCCCCCTCTTCCTCATCTTCATACCCCCAGATCCACTCCTTCCAATCCTCCACTGCTTGAATCCCTCATACCCCAATTCTTCTTTTCAGTTCCTCATCCCTATTCCCTCCCCCTCCTTTCCCTCCGCACTGTGCTGGTTAGTTAATGCTGAGGGTGATTGAATCTGGATCCAGTAAATGATAGAGAATATCTCACACTGTTTCATTTGATATTTAATTGCTCATGTTATGTTTCTCTGTCAGCTTCTGATGTCTCTGTTCCACCTCATTCATGACTCAGGAAGTGACATTTTATTCGCCCTCCATTAATGTATTTGTAATCATACTACTCTGTCCGGGACCCTGTCTCACTCTCCCAGACACGGTTAAAACCTGTCAGACAAATTTCACTCCACTCCCCTCCCTGAAGTGACTGCCTTGTGTCCTTACCTCATGGGTATCCTGGGCTCCACTGCAGGACATTCCTTCCAAATAGGACGTGGCCCGGTGGCTCAGTGGTTAGCACTGCTGCCTCAGCCTGCCTCACAGTGCCAGAGACCCGGATTTGATTCCACACTTAGGTGACTGGAGTTTGCATGTTCTCCCTTTAGGTTCCCTCTGAGTGCTCTGGTTTCCTCCCACAGTTCACAGATGTGCAGGTTAGGTGGATTGGCCGTGGGAAACGTAGAGTTACAGGGATACTGTAGGTTGGTGATCAAGGTGAGATGCTCTTCAGGTGGCCAGTGTGGACTCAATGGACCAAATAACCTGCTTCCACGTTGTAGGGATTCTATGATTCCCAGAGCCTCTTTGAGGAAAGATGGGATTCTCCTGTTCTTGTGTGAACATGGACATCATCGTTGATCCTTCCATATCACGGCTCACATGGAATTGCAGTTCATTGTTCGCACCCAGTTCTTTCAGGAATGCAATTAAATGTTCCTGGGAATGTGTTTCCACAGATTGAACAGTGTATTCCAGATCTGCATATTGTGATCCTCAGTCACCAAGTCAGGCCTTCTGAATTCATGCTTTCATCCTGTCTCGGAAATGTGAGCAGTGTTGCCATCTTCATCGTCATGGACGGTTTCTCCCTCACACTTTCTCATTTTCATTGTCTTCATGCTTTCATAATTTGCCTGAAATGAAACAATGTCCAAAGGCAGAGATAGTAGGAACTGCCGATGCTGGAGAATCTGAGATAACACGGTGCAGAGCTGGATGAACACAGCAGGCCAAGCAGCATCAGAGGAGCAGGAAAGCTGATGTTTCGGGTCGAGACCCTTCTTCATCTCTAATGTCCAAAGGCAACTCAGAAGCACTTTTTATATTGGAGGGAACTGATCGCTTTTGCACTTTAATTTGCCAAATGTGAACTCTTACGTAACATAGTTGTAAATTGAATAGTTACAGTCTATTTATTGAGAAGTCATCTTTATCTATGTACTATCAATGTTTAGCTACAAATGCTGGTAATTGTGGTTTGTAATCAATAAACAATTTTTTGTGATTTAACGTTATTCAAATTCCTCATTAATGATTTCACAAGAAGGGTTCAACTCATTTATTCTGCAGCTTGTGAGTATTGAATCAGTAGTTGTTGAGCTCCAATTCAGTGTGAACTGGGGGAATTAATGTCAAACATCTTTCCCTGCTTTCCATCAGCATTTATTCACTTCTTTACACAAAAAAGAATAACAGCAGATGTGAGGAACCGGTTTCATAACGTTGGTGAATCAAACTCCAACCCATTTCCCAATGAAGTGGAAGTGATATGTCACCAGTTTTTCAGTGTAAGGCACCTTTTACTGTTAGTGTTTGGGAGTGGAAACATGTCATAGACTGTGACTGCTAACAGCACGGTCCCATGGATATAGAACATTGTGGAAAGAAAATGAACAATTGAACGCAATCAACAGGCTTTGTAGCATTCTTAGAATCCTTTCCAGATAAGTTATTAGAAGATCCTTTCATGGGTTATTGATCTTTAGAGAAGCTATTAAACAACTCTAGAGTAGGTAGGACTTGAAGCCAGGTCTCTTGGCTCAGAGGCAGGGACACT
>NC_063366.1:6678480-6682953 GCF_021869965.1 Rhincodon typus
CAGGGGTCAGTGCTGGGGGATGGACTGAGTGGAGTGACACAGGGGTCTGTGCTGGGGGATGGACTGAGTGGAGTGACACAGGGGTCAGTGCTGGGGGATGGACTGAGTGGAGTGACACAGGGGTCAGTGCTGGGGGATGGACTGAGTGGAGTGATCCAGGGGTCAGTGCTGGGAGATGGACTGAGTGGAGTGACCCAGGGGTCAGTGCTGGGAGATGGACTGAGTGGAGTGACCCAGGGGTCAGTGCTGGGGCATGAACGGAGTGGAGTGACCCAGGGGTCAGTGCTGGGGCATGAACGGAGTGGAGTGACCCAGGGGTCAGTGCTGGGGCATGAACGGAGTGGAATACTCATGATTATCAGTTTCAGTGCAAGTCAATACAGTTAATCAGCAACATTGACTTCTTTGCCATGTATACACATGGTCAGTCATGTTCATACCTGGTAATTTACTTCCTACTGATTCATTTGTCACAAAACTACAATCATCGGACAATGCCTGTGCCCAGTGGGGATCAGATAGCTCAGTTGGCTGAACTGCTGGTTTTTGCCTCAGTGTGATAACAATAGTGTGGGTCCAATTCCCACACTGGCTGAGATTACCATGAAGGACTTTCCATCTCAACCTTACTCTTTGCCAAGCCTGTTGATCCTCAGCTGAAACTTATCACCAGTTCTCTCTCTCTCCAGTGAGAAAGCATCCCTCTGAGACTGTGGCAACTTTGTCCTTTCACTATTCCAGAGGTCAAGGCGAATCATCTGTTTACGTTGGCACAAATTACACAGCCAGTGTAATTACACAAATTACACTGCTTCAGTATTTCAATTCAATTCTTACTATCCCAACAATAAAATTAATCTTCCTGATGATGAACACAAATATGTTGTTCATTGTCATCACACCACATTTGTTTCATGACTTTTGTTTAAGGGAAGAAAATGTGGTCTGACCTACAGGTGACTCCAGACCTACAGCAACGTAGCCTATTCTTAGTCACCTTCTGAAACAGCCCAGCAAGTAATTCACTTCAGAGGCAGTTAGGTATCATAGAATCCCTACAGTGTGGCCCAACAAATCTACACCGACCCTCAGAGCATCCCACCCAGACCATCACCTATAACCTACCGAATCTACACATCCCCTACGGGCAATTTAGCATGGCCAATCCACCTAGCCTGCACATCTTTGGACTGTGGGAGGAAACTGGAGCACCTGGAGGAAACCCACGCAGACACGGGGAAAATGTGCAAACTCCACACAGATAGTCACCCGAGGGTGGAATCGAACCTGGGTCTCTGGCGCTGTGAGGCAGGATAGATAAGTCCCCTGGGCCGGACGGGATATACCCAAGGTTCAACGGGAAGCAAGGGAAGACATTGCTGCCCCTTTGACAATGATCTTTGCATCCTCTCTGTCCATCGGAGTAGTACCAGAAGATTGGATGGTGACAAATGTCATTCCCTCGTTCAAGAAAGGGAATGGGGATAATCCTAGAAATTACAGACCAGTCAGTTTTACTTCTGTGGTGGGCAAATTATTGGAGAGCATTCTGAGAGATAGTATTTATGATTATTTGGAAAAACACACATGATTAGAAATGGTCAGCATGGCTTTGTGAGGGGCAGGTCATGCCTCACAAGCTTTATTGAATTCTTTGAGGATGTGACAAAACACATTGATGAAGGTAGAGCTGTGGATGTGGTGTATATGGATTTTAGCAAGGCATTTGATAAGGTTTCACATGGTAGGCTTATTGAGAAAGTAAGTCACCTCTCATCCTTCTTCGCTCCAATGAAAAAAGCCTTAGCTTCTTCAACCTTTCCTCATAAGATCTACCCTCCTGTCCAGGCAGCATCCTGGTAAATCTCCTCTGCACCCTCTGTAAAGCTTCCACATCTTTCCTATAATGAGGCGACCACAACTGAACACAGTATTCCAAGTGTGGTCTAAAGCATGGGATTCAGGGAAATTTGGCTATCTGGATACAAAACTGGCTGTCCAATCGAAGACAGAAGGTGGTAATGGATGGAAAGTATTCAGCCTGGAGCTCAGTGACCAGTGGTATTCCACAGGGATCTGTTCTGGGACCTCTACTCTTTGTGATCTTTATGAATGACTTGGATGAGGAAGTGGAAGGGTGGGTTAGTAAGTTTGCTGATGACACGAAGGTTGGTGGAGTTGTGGACAGCGTGGAGGGCTGTTGTAGGTTGTAACAGGACACTGACAGGATGCAGGGCTAGGCAAAGAAATGGCAGATGGAATTCAATCCAGAAAAGTGTGAAGTGATTCATTTTGGAAGGTCGAATTTGAATGCAGAATACAGGGTTAATGGCAGGATTCTTGGCAGTGTGGAGGAACAGAGGGATCTTGGGGTCCACGTCCATAGATCCCACAAAGTTGCTACCCAAGTTGCTAGGGTTGTTAAGAAGGTGTATGGTGTGTTGGCTTTCATTGGCAGGGGAATTGAGTTTAAAGAGCCGTGAGGTTATGCTGAAGCTCTATAAAACTCTGCTTAGACCACACTTGGAATACTGTGTTCAGTTATGGTCGCCTCATTATAGGAAAGATGTGGAAGCTTTACAGAGGGTGCAGCGGAGATTTACCAGGATGCTGCCTGGACAGGAGGGTAGATCTTATGAGGAAAGGTTGAAGAAGCTAGGGCTTTTTTCATTGGAGCGAAGAAGCATGAGAGGTGACTTGATAGAGGTTTACAAGATGACGAGAGGCATAGATAGAGTGGATAGTCAGAGACTTTTTCCCAGGGTGGAAATTACTATTACGAGGGGGCATAATTTTAAGGTGATTGGAGGAAGGTATAGGGGAGATGTCAGAGGTAGGTTCTTTACACAGAGAGTGGTGGGCGTGTGGAATGCACTGCCAGCAGTGGTAGTGGAGTCAGATACTTTAGAGACTTTTAAGTGACTCTTGGATAGGCACCTGGAGGATAGTAAAATGTAGGGTATGCAGGGTAGATTGATCTTAGTAAGATAATAGGTCAGCACAGCTTTGTGGGCTGAAAGAACAGTACAGTACAGTACAGGCCCATGTTCTATGTTCTAACCACTGAGCCACCAAGCCAGTCTAAAGGAGTGGGAAATAAATGCTGGTCATGCCAGTGATGCCTAAATCACTTGAACTAATTTAAAAAATTGAGTGACTGCCTGTCCTTGATCGTCTCTACTTCCTTATCTCTCAGACTATTTCCTGCAGAGATTTCCATTCTCCTTTCGCACTGCCTCCTGGAGCCACAATGTCTGTTCTGTAATACTGGAGAAGATCAAGGTCCCCCTTGGATATGAATAGCCATAGCAACTAGATGACAGGAATTGCTCAGTCCTGGAGGATCACAACCATCACTTCGGATTCTCACTCACTCAATCACAAACCATCTCTTGATCTTCAAGAATATGACATGACTTTATAAATATCTCATTCAAAATAGGGAGACAAAATAAAGCAACTTTCTTCATGTCTTTGATTCATATTGTGCTACATGCTGCACACTCCACTGTCATGGGATAAAGCATAACTCAGGCTAAGTACCTGCCAGTGACTCATTGAAAAGAAAAAGAATTATATAAGACTTGTACTTAAAAAGCAAGTTTCTTGATCTCAGGACATGCTGAAGTGCAATGCAGTTTATTAATTTTAGCAACAGTTTAAAGGAGGAAATGAGGGAGAATTTTGCACCCAGATAGGCTTTGATAAAGTGCAAATAATTAATGATCAAATAATCTGGTTTGATGACGCTAATTGAAGTTTCATATTGACCAGGGTGTTGGGGATAACTTCCCTGCTCTTCTCGAAAGGGTTTTCTACATACAGCTGATACAGACACAGTTCAGCATCTTATCTGAAAGATAGCAATTTCAACAGCATAGCTCTCTGTGAAGACTAAACTGTCATGTTCACTTCAGTTGTTGTGTTTATGCCCTGAGTTGGGCTTTGTACCTACAACCTTCTGATGCAGAATCCAGAGGGTCACCACCTGCCCGACAGTCAACATTAACCTGCAGAAATTCCATATCACTGATCTTACCAGATGTCTGGTTTGTATTTTTCATTATTGTATTCAGATTCTCCTTCGTCATGTCTGATCTTGTATTCCCGAGACTTGTGTAATAGTCCCAGTAATTCATATCAAAATAATCCTCCATGAACTGCTGCCTGGGTATCATCCGACGGATATTAGTGTCGTGATAATTGAGTTGAACTCCACTGACAATTGCAATATTAGTCACCTCAGGAAACTCCTTCATGCCAGAGACTGCCATGTAGATCACAGTCAGTGAGTCAGTGCCTGCAAATATCAATGAAAAGAAAGGGTTAACAAACATTTACACAGACACCATCTGATCAAAGTGAGCCCCATCCTCTGTGTAGCAATCTCCAATAATCCACCACTTTATCAGACTGTCAGAATCCTGTCTGAATCAAATTCATCGTCTGGGTCTGAATTAGATGTTGCAGCAT
>NC_063366.1:6683053-6714633 GCF_021869965.1 Rhincodon typus
GAAGTGTACTGCCTGGGAGGGCAGTTGAGGTGGGAAACTTCACAACCTTTAAAAAAGTCTATGTATGAGCACTTCCTGAGCACATTCGTTGTTATGAGCCTAACACTGGGGAGTGGGACTAATGTAGATTTAGTGTATTTTTGGCAGTACAGGCTCCATGGATTAAAGTGCCTCTTCTGTACTGTATGATTCTATGATTCTAACTCAGGATGAGCAATAAATGCAAGCCCATCCAGCAACACTCAGCACAATTTGACCTATCGCTTAAATTTAATAGCAACTTTCGCAAAACTGGTCCATCACAAACCTGGGGTCAATCACTAATCTGGAACAGTACCCTGGGAAACACCCAGTCTATCACTAATCTCAAAAAAAGAGAACACCTGGAGAGAGATATTGAGGAGCCCCTCCTGACCAGGGAACATCTGGCGTGATTTTTGATTTTCTTTATTACTGTCTCATGTATAGTTACAGTGAAAAATTTTGTTTTACTAAAGTCTGATCTGCGACAACTGGGGAAAGATGTGGAGTGAGTGAATCCAGATTGAAATGAGGAGAAACAGGAATATTTGGAAGGATAGAGTGTGAGACCATGGGGGACAGTCACTGTGTGAACAGTCTCTCTGTCAAACAGGAGGATGGACAATCCAGAGCAGGATCCTCACTGTCCTTCACTGAGCTTTTTAATCACCCTTTATTTACAGCCATAGGATGTTGGTGTCCGAGATAATCGGACCTATTCAGCCATAAGGGCATCACAGCTGAGCCTGGTGTGGATTAAACATGGAGTATCCTTCTCCTCCTCCGCGCAGTGTTTACAAGATTTTGACCAGGAGTGATGAAGCTGTTTAGTTTCTCCCAATCAATGTGAAAATTAAAATTTTCCATTTGAACCATTTCCCATTTGCTCCGAGCTTCTCTGATCTCGCAGTTTCTACATCCAGCTGTCAGGAGACCTGGACACAAATCCCATCAGAGTCTCCCAGACTGTGCTGCCTTCAATGTGTAAAATATCAGGCTGGCTGTAAAACAGGCGGCTGGTCAAACATCCCCCATTTCAAACTCTCACCAAGATTCACATTCACCCCAGAGAGAGAGAGAGAGAAGGGAAAGCTAAATTCTGTACTTACCGGGAGAGACTGAGGCAAAACACAGGGAAATGAAGAAAAGGATCAGCAACATTCTGGGAATCCACTGTCCCTACTCCAATCAAGGACTGGGAATAAATTATTCCTGGGAAGGGAGGAATAATCGTGGTTTACGGACTGGAAAAAGAAAGAAAACAGAATTGTCAAGATGTCATTTTGACTGTTTGACAGAAGTTTGATCCTTTCCTAAAGACAAGGCGAGGGAGTGACTGGTTGGTTCAACTCAGAAAGAAAACTACGCAGTTAAAAACGAGGAAGGGTTGACCATTACCAGTCACCGTGAGATTGAACCGTCTGAAGGTTCTGATTGAGTCTGAGATACAAAAACTGATCTGAATGTTTACCTTGGAGGCAGCGAACAGGCACCAACTGGGATATTTTTTACCAGGTGGTGGTGGGGATGAAGCTGGCAGCGTCAGGCTCCTGAGGCCCGGGATCTGCCCGGTTTTCTTTTTACCTTTTCTCGGTCTTTTCTATTTTACTGACTTTCTTGTGGAGAGGTCGGCCCAATGCCGGCTCGGGGAACTTCCTGCTTTCTGTGTTTCCGGGCGGCGACACTGCATAACACTTCTCAATGTATTTGTAACAAAATCCACATGACAAACAAATACTATCTAATTGGTTAAAATTCAGATTCTCATCAGTTTGCAGCACGTTACGTTGGTCAAATGTGTTTCCTGTCCGCTTAGATTCAGTGGGGGCAGGGAGAGAGGTGGCTCAGATGAAATGTGAGACTGATTTCTGCTGCTCACAGCAGAGCCACTCCTGCTCGATGCCCTCAGGGAGATGGTGCAGACTGTGTTTCAGCTTTCACACCACGGGAGAGAAATATCATTCTCTGTCACTTCTGCCACCTGCAATCTGACCCCACAACCAAGGATATAGTTCCCTCCACACCCCTACCTGCCTTCCGGAGGGACCGCTCTCTTCTCGACTCCCTCGCTCGCTCCACACTCCCCACTAGCACCACCACCTCTCTCTGCAACCGCAGGAAGTGCAACACCGGCTCCTACATCTCCACCCCCCCAACCCTCACCTCCATCCCAGGCCCCAAAAAAATCTTCCACATTAAGCAGATGTTCACCTGCACATCCGCTAATGTGGTCTACTGCATCCGCTGCTGCCAACGTGGCCTCCTCTACCACGGGGAGACCAAGTGGAGGCTCGGAGACCGCTTTGTAGAACACCTGCACTCTGTTCGTGACAAACGACAACACCTCCTGGTCACGAACCACTTCGACACATGTCCATCCTGGGTCTCCTCTGGTATCACAACAATGCCACCTGGAAACTGGAGGAGCAGCAGTTCATATTCCACCTTGGGAGCCTCCAGCCCAATGGTCTCAATGTGGACTTTACTAGCTTCAAAATCTACCTCTCCCCCTCCCCCCCACCCACCTCATCCCGTGACCAACCCTCCCTCTCATCCCCGCCTCCGTGACCTGACACAACCTGTCCATCTTCTCTCCCACCTATCCGCTCCTCCCATCTCACTGTCCTATCCCTACCACTACCTACCTGCACTCACCTATCACCATCCCACCTACCTTCCCCAGCCCCACCCCTCCTCTCTATTTATTTCAGAGCCCCCTTCCCCCATTTCAGAAGAAGGGTCCCGAACCAAAATGTCAGCTTTCCTGCTCCTCTGATGCTGCCTGGCCTGCTGTGTTCATCCAGCTCCACACCTTGTTATCTCTGACTACAGCATCTGTAGTTCTTCCTATTTCTGAGGAACTTGGGGATGCCCTGCAGCTGAGGAGATCCGGTGAATGGGTGAAATCCCCTTGTGCCTGTGGCCCCATGACTGTAGTGATATTAAAGGTCTGTACAGCACAGGCTAAAAGGTAGCATTGCCCAAAGAGATGCAGCAGTAGGAAGCTACTTGTGCAATGTCATAAATCTCCACAGATGATCCTTCGAAGGATGCAGAAACAAAGGGTACAAGGCCCCAGTGACTTGTACATCCACAGGCATAGCGTTGTGCCCAGTGGTGTGAGGTGCCAGCTCTTTGTCCTGGAGGGCACAGATGTTTATAACTATCAAACAGAAAGAGTCACAGTCTCCTGTGGCTCTAGGCTTTGGTCCCCTCCCAGTATGTTCACCATTGACAGTTAATGTTTGATTAAGGACACCATCACAGTGTTCTTTTCTGGCTGCTTCGGGATCTGTCCTTCCGATAGAGGATCAGTTACCTCATCCCCTTAAATCTAACAGGCATTACCAGCTGCAGCCTTCCTTTTGTACAGACTTGATCACTTACTTTGCCATCTGCTCCTCTCCCCGACAGATATCGTTCAGATGGCACTGTTGTGTTAAACATGCCCTCCAATCTGAGTAATACCATGCCACTTCTCTCCCACTGGTGAAAAGGATTTGTTTGGAGTTGGGGATTGCTGTCCTGTATGAGGATCTCATCTGGAAAAGCAAGAACAATGTGGAAATTCGCAATGTCCATGAGAAAGTTCGCTTTGCCGAAAAATGAGGGAAGTTAATCTGACAGGTTTTAACAGTGAGTGGGAGGGAGAGACGGGGTCAGGAGGGGAGTGAAATTAGTCTGACAGGTTTTAACAGTGTCTGGGAGGGAGAGACAGGGCCAGGAGGGGAGTGAAATTATTCTGACAGGTTTTAACAGTGTCTGGGAGGGAGAGACCGGGTCAGGAGGGGAGTGAAGACATTAGAAACACATCGATGATAGAAGTTAAAATGTCACTTCTGGAATCACGAAGGATTTGGAATGGCAAAATCAGGAGCTGAGAAAACATAAAAAGAATATGAGAAATTGAATAAAATATAAAATTAGTGTGAAATATTCTCTATCACTCACTTGACCCAGTATTCTGCATTAATTAACCAGACTCAGGTGTAGAGGAAGAAGAGGGTGAGGGATTGGAAGGAGAGGAGAAGAGACTGGTGTTTTAAGGAACTGGAGACTGAGTGGGGAGTGTTACATCTATGCCTTCTGTGTCATTCCCATCACTCTGTCCCCTCAACTACCTACTGCAAGCTGTTGTGTAGGTCTCACTTGGTGAATGTGTAGAAACAAAATAAGTGTCCATTAGAATGTGGAATAATCCCTTGTCAGAGAGTGAGAACATAACAAATGCGAAGGAATGGCCATTGTGTCAGAAATCCTCATTCCCACACTCTCCTCCATCTTTCCACTACATGGAGATTCTGAAGATCTCTTCCATTTCATCGATAGTCAGTCAGTGAGGATGTGAGTGTATGTAGTGCATTTAATCATCAATATTAGAACTGGTCTGGGCTGATCAGACAAAGAAAAAGCAGGCAGGGAACAAGACATGTTGATACTCAGAGATAGTAATAACTGTCGATGCTGGAGTCAGAGAGAACACAGTGTGGAGCTGGAGGAACACAGCAGGTCAGGCAGCATCAGAGGAGTAGGGAAATTGATGTTTCGGGTCGGGACCCTTAGTTTTCTGAAGAAGGGTCCTGACCCGAAACGGCAACTGTTATAATCCCACTGCGAAGCCCATTTTCTGAAGACATGTTGATACGTGTGTATCTGTGTGTAAGAAATTGCTTCCGTGGTCGAAAACCAGGCCTCCAGGAATTCTCATGCTTGTCTTTGTCTTGCTTCTCCTAGTACTGTAACTTTGTCCCAGTCAAATTGATGCCCACTATGTCAGAGTGTATTGATTTGAGGGAGAATTGGTCATGCCGTTTTGCTGCGAGTTGGTGTTCATGTAGCCTGGTGGCGAGTTTCCTGCCCATCTGTCCTATGTAGTGTTTCTCGCAGACCGGACTGTAAAAATTCAGAGCGGGACAGAACAACAGCCTTTCAACAGAGGCTACATAGCACTGACAATGTCACCTAGGAAGGAGATGAAACATTTGCAAAAAAAAACAGTCAGCTCGACGAACCAACCAGTAACTCCAACCACAGCCTGAGCTACAGATTTTCGTTAAAACATTAAACACGAGACTAGATTGAGTGAAGTGCAGGTATTGCTTCACCTGGAAGGTGTGTCTGGGACCTTGGAGAAGGTAAATACAAAGTGTTCAGTGATTGCATTAGAAGGTGCTGTGGGAGTGTGAGAAGGAATGGCGAAGGAGTGGACCAGAGTGTACCAGAGGGATTGGTCCTTGCGGAATGCTGACAGGGAGGGGAGGGGAATATGTGTCTGGTTGTAGCATCCCACTGGAGGTGACAGAAATGGCAGCTAATGATCCTTTGGATATATGGAGGCTGGTAGAGTGCGAGGTGAGAAACAGGGGGACCCTATCTCTGTTGTGGTAGGGCAAGTAAGGGGCGAGGACAGAAGTGCAAGAGATGGGTCAAACCAGGTAGCGGAGAATCATTGGTTGATGCAAAAGGTGGACATATCTGAAGACCCCCTGTGCTAGGTGGCATCATCAGGACAGATATCATGGAGATAGGGAAACTGGCAGATTGGAAAGGAGTCCCGACAGAAAACACGGTGTGAAGATATACAGCTGAGGTAACTGTGGGAGTCAGTGTGTTGGTGGCCAGTCTATTCCCAGAAATGGAAACAGAGCTGTCAAGGAAAAGAAGGGAGGAGCCAGAGATGGACCATGTGAAAGTGAGGGCGGGGAGGCAACTGGAAGCAAAATTGATGAAAGCTTCGAATTCCGGAAGAGAGAGGGAAGCAGCACTGATGATGTAATTGATGTCATGGAGAAAGAGTTGTGAGGAGGGACGCAAGTAGGACTGGACCAAGAAATGTTCCACAAACCCCACAAAAAGACAGGATTAACTGGGGCCCATGCGAATAGCCATGGCCACAGCTTTGACCTGAAGAAAGTGTGAAGAGTTAAAGGAGAAGTTGTTCTAAGTGAGGATGAGCCAGGCGGAGGAGAGTGGTATTGGATGGGGACGGTTCAGGCCTTTTTTCCTGGAGGAAGCAGAGGACCCTGAGACTGTCCTGATGAAGGGGATGGATGTGTGAAGGGATTGCACATCCATGGTGAAGAGGAGGTGGCTGGAGCCTGCAAACTGGAAATTTTAAAACTGACATGAAGCGTACAAGAAAGGGGTTGGACTTGGGGGCAAAAAATCGAGCCAAGGTAGGAAGGAATAAGTGCGAGGGTTCGATCAGGCAGAAACAATGGAACTGTGCAGACGGTCCTGTTTGTGGATTTTTGTAAGAAGGTAGAAGTGGACTGAACTGGGTTGGAGGATTATGAACTGGAACTACTCTCCTTGGAGAAGGGAACATTGAGAGAAAGTTTGATAGGAGGTGCTGTGCTCATTAGACTGTTGGACATACAATGAGAAAGTGGTCCCATGGGTGCAATGAACAAAACTTATCAGGGAATGGCTTAAGGTTAGTGGCAAAAGAACTGGGGGTCACATAAAAAGAATACAAGATTCAGGAACAGGAGTAGGCCATTCGGACCCTCGAGGCTAGCTTCGCCATTTGATAAGGTCATCAGATAATTACTTCACCTCTATCTCCCTGTCTACCCTCTCTAAACCTTTTCGTTTTATAATCTGTTTGAAGAACTGGAAGATTAGGAACAGTAGGAGGCTATTCTGTTACTGAATCCTGATTGAGTTGCTTAATTACAGTGGGAATTATTAAGATTTGGGATACAGGACTTAGGAGTGTAATACAGGTAGATTTGATTGCACTTTCCAAAAGGGTTTTGGACAATTACCTGAAAAGGAAAGATTTGCTGGGTTCTAGTGAAGAAGCTGGAGAAATAAAACCAGCAGAGTTACATTCACAGAGGGCCAGAATGGTGGCTCTAGGCCAAATGGCCTCCTTCCAAGTTACAACCATTGTGTGATTCTGTGATTCCAGGTACATAAGCTCACTCACTTTGGGGAAAGACCCTTCAAGAACAATATGCGCAGCAAGACTTTCACCCAGTCATTGAACCCTTTGGTGCACCAGCACATTCACCCGGGGGTGAAGCTGTAATGGTGTGAGGTATGGAACAAAACTGTCACCCAGTCTTCGAGAAGGCGTTTGTCCTCTCCTCATCCCTCATGATGCATCAGTGCACCCCCGCCAGGGAGAGAGCTTTACACTAAAGCCTTCACTCAGTCCTCCTCGCTGCTGGCTCATCAGAGCACACACAATTGAGGATGAGGGACAGTGTGGGATTTAGCAGCAGAGCCATATCATTGTCTCCAAGCTTCCAGAGAGACCAGCGCACCTTCCCAACTATATCCAATGTGTTCTGACTGTGAGGGGCTTTGGGGAGATGCCTCAGCTGCTTATCCTCCTTCCAAAAGAGGTTATGCCTGGTGACCGCGACATAGCTACATTGGTGAGGCAGTGCCTAGAACACCAACAAGGACATGAATTGCCGCTGCTGGTGCTGCCACATTCCTGGGAATTGCTGGGTAAACCCTAGACTTGGCTACAGTCAACTGTGCCGGTACTTTCATGGGCTCGATATTCCTGGTCATTGGGAATGCCCATTCAAAGTGGTTTGGCAAACTCAGGGATGATGCTTGAAAAGTTGCGAGCATCATTTGCGATATACGGACTCCCAGAAGTATTGGTCGTGGACAAAGGGAAGTCATTTACTAGCAGGGAATTTGAGTATTTCCTAAAGTCAACTGGCATTTGGCATATAAGGACAGCTCCATACCATCCATCATCCAATGGTCTGGCAGAAAGTACAGTCCAAAGTCTACGGCGTCAATTGATTCCACACTGTCCCAATTCCTTTTCAACTATAGGATCCTCATAAAACTGCAGGGATAGCTCCAGCCAAGTTGCTGATGGGGAGAGGACTCTGCACCAGGTTAATCCTGATATTCCTGGACCTAGGTTAAGGTGAAATGACAGCAAACATACCATGCTTCCTCTAAGCAAGAGAGACAGTTTATTTCCGGGGGTCGAAGTTTGGCCCGAACCCATGGAAATGGCCCTGCATAGATAAAAGAAGAGGTCGACACAAGGACAGGTTCCATGACATACTAAGTCTGGGTAGGCGAGGTGGTCCTGAACAAAAATGTGAATCACTTGAAAGCTGTTACCTTGCAAACGGGGCAGGAGCAAAACACATCTGGCTCCTCAGAACAGCCAGAAGGCCTGTCAGAAACAGTGGGTTCTCCCCATACATCTAGTGTGAAGGAAACGTCAGAGTCTGAGATGGATGTAACCTCGATACCATTACCACTGGAAGAAGAAGAGAAAACTCTCCACAGACGCTCTGGATGCAAAATGTGGGCTACGGTACAGTACATGCTGCCTGTGTCAGAATCCAACTCAGAGGAACCAGACCTGGGACAAAAGCATACCAGGCATACCAGAGAAAGACCAGGCCTACATCCCTGCACTTGGAGGAGGTGGGGGGGAGAATGGTGGGGAGGTGGGTTGGGGTGATATAGTAATTGGAACCAGGTGGATCCATAGACTATGAGATTCTCGATTGGGGTTGTTAACCTGGGCCAATCAGGGAGTCCTGGCTGACAAATATATATAGGGGATTCAGAGTCTCCTTGCTTCAGGGACTGACTTCGAGCTGGCTGGCTGTGTACTGAGCTAATGCACACAATGGGTGACTAAGTGACAAAATACCATCCCCCGTGTAATTATTTCACACATTAACAGGAGAGTGAGGGGACAGAGTCAGACTAATAGGAGAGTGAGAAGAGGGGGACACACTGACAAGAGAGTGTGGGGAGGAGTGTGACATGAACAGGAGTATTAGGGTGTAATGTGGAGTTGTATTCACACAGTTGTTCCTGACTTGATGAGGTATCAGTGAAATAACTGAACCCTCTAAATCGACGTCTCTGCAGTTGACCTGCCCATGTTCCTTGCTCAGATTATCAAATGATCGCAGTCGGATAATGAACTCCTGAACTTGTTTCTCCTGATAACTGGCAAACGAATGTTTTTCACTTGATTGGTTCTTTTTGTAAGGTGAAGCCAATCATTCAGCCTTTGACTCCAGTCAGGAGTGATCAAAGCTCAATGAGGCAAAGTCCTAATAAACATCTTTTTCCTTTCAGTTTCCACTCATAAACATTTCATTTGAGTTTATGGAAAATCAACTCTCCAGAGGCATGTTTTTGCCTTTTCCAGTTTAGAAACAGTAGCTCAGAGTACACCAGTCCCTGAATAGGGACAGTGCATTCCCAGAATGCTGTTGACTCTTTTCTCCACTGACCTGTGTTTTTCCTGGGTCTCTCCCAGTAAGTACAGAATTTAGCTTTCCCTTCTCTCTCTCTTTGTCTCTCTCTTTCTCTGGCGTGACCGTGAATTTCTTGGTGAGAGTTTGAAATGGGGGATGTTTGACCAGCCGCCTGTTATCCAGCCAGCCTGATATTTTACACATTGAAGGCAGCACAGTCTGGGAGACTCTGATGGAATTTGTATCCAGGTCTCCTGACAGCAGGATGTAGAATCTCCAAGGTCAGAGAAGCTCGGAGCAAATGGGAAATGGTTCAAATGGACAATTTTAATTTTCACATCGATTGGGAGAAACCAAACAGCTTCACCTGTCCTGGTCTAAAGTCAGTAAATACTGCGGGGAGGAGAAGGATACTCCATGTTTAAAACACCCCCAATTCAGTTGTGACGCCGTTATGGTTGAATAGTCCGGCTTATCTCAGAAACCAACGTCCTAATGACCATGTATAAAGGGGTGATTAAAAAGCTCAGTGAAGGACAATGAGGATCCTGCTCTGGATTGTCCATCCCCCTGTTTGACAGACAGACTGTTCACACAGTGACTCTCCCCCATGGTCTCACACTTTATTCTCCCAAATATTCCTGTTTCTTTTCATTTCAATTTGGATTCACTCACTCCACATCTTTCTTGGTTATGACCAGAAAGCAGAGACCTGCCCTCAGGTTATCCTGAATTCCTCACTCCAGATAATCCCTGGTTAGCAGTGTCCATTTAATACTTCTCTTCAATTTATTCCAGGTTTCTATTCCAGGTTAGTGATAGCATCGGTGTGACCCAGTTACTGTTTCAGGTTGGCGATCTTCTATTTACTACTCCAGTCCCTGGATTGTGGCTCAGCCTCTCCCCTGTGTCCACACTGATTCCATTGAGTGTCTCTGTGACTCTGATTCTGTGTTTACTCCCTGTTCTGAGAGGCTGCAGTATCTAATTCTGACCCAGTTCAATCTGATTCTGTTCATAATATCAGACAGGAATCTGACAGTGTGATAAAGTGGTGGATTATTGCAGATTGGCACCATATGGGTGGAGCCTCATAAGGATGAGCTGGAAGTGTGTGTAAATGTTTATTAGCCTGTCCCTAATATTTGATTTATAGATATAACATGTTTAAAGTTAGTCTCTCACATTAGTGACGCCCTTGGGATTTATGATGTTGTCACGGTCAGTGGAGCCCAAGTGCATTAATGTAATGTTTATTATGCTGGGGTTCAGTTACCAGCTACTTTCAATGTTTGCTTTACAGAGACTAATGTGCACACTGGGATTTACACAGCTGTTTCTGGAATTCAAGACTTTCCTGAGGTTATGCACATGGCAATGGTCAATGGAATTAAAATAAGTTCTGGTGACAGTAAAACCGGCCAGTGCATCCCTAGCCAGCAGTTCATGGTAGAATCCTTCAATGCGAAATTCTGGGATTCTGTCACAAACCTGGTGAACAGACATGCAAGCACAGCAAAGGAAATTTTGAGTACAATAATGAAGAGGACAAACCAGACATCTGGTAAGGTGTGGCTTGTCGAATTTCCATGTTGGTTATACTTTCATCTTTTCATCACAATACCTCATTCATTCCCCAACACTGACATTTCAGCTCCAGGGCTCGGAGAAACATAGTAGGCGTTCATACTTCCATCACCACTCTACTACCAACATTTACCCCACCTCAGACACAATGGGGTCGAAATGTTTTCTTCAGGTTTAACAAAACATCTTATATTTTGTGCTCATTCCTCTATGGACAAAGCCCATTGAAATGTCAACTTTCAGTATGACCCAGCTGACAACCACTGCTTTGTCAGACAATGACACACACCTTGGTTGTTCATATTATGGAAGCACCGGTCCCTCTTCAAACTTTGCCCTATCCAATCGTTGGACAGCAACATCTGAAAGACTTGATTTTCACATATACCCCAAACAACAATCCCATGTGAAAATGAGAATATCTTGAAGTAACAGCAACCTGTTCTCTTGGACCACGAATGCTGGTTTCAATTTCAAATTTAATAATTGTAAAACCTTCCAAAACAATTAGCATCACCCAATTCCCTGGCAATAATGAGCTATTCCTATTGACAGATGAGAGCCTTATTGACGGAAAAATTACACTCTGCATTGAGTGGTAAAGATTTTCTTGCTATTAATTTAAACTAACCACATTTGTATACCACTTCTCTATTTATAATGCCCATTGAAATCACAGGTTTCACCGCCTTATAACCACTGCTATGACAGACAATGACACACAACTTGAGTGTTCATATTATATAAGCACTTCTGTTTCATTGAACCTGGTCCTATGCAATATTTAACCAGTGAAATTTGAAAGACTGGAATCTTGCAAGTACCCCAAATTACAAATGTCACTGGAGCATATAACAAGATAGGAAAGCATTGCAGATGGGAAGCTGAAATGTAAACAGAAAATGCTGGAAATTCAGAGCAGGTCAGGCAGCATCTGTGGAGAGAGAAACAGAGTTAATGTTTTAGGTTCAAGATCTGCACTAGTTCTGAAGAAAGCTCACTGGCCCTTGTTTCTGTGTGGATAGATTTTGTCAGACATGTTTAGCATTATCAACAATTCTCAAATCTACTGGAGGAAAATAATGTTTTCGCCACCATCCCATAAGCAATCAGACTTTTGGTGAGTCTCATTCCCTCACAGCAAGAAACCCAGTGGCAGATGCTTGAGATCAAGTTTGGCACAATGTTAAATATTAAGTTGAAACCATATTAATTTATGAAGAAAACATGAGCAACTTGCTCAGTGATCAAAATTGTCAACACATTAAATTTATAACTTTTTAAATGTAGGGTCATAAAAATGACTGATGAAAATTGCAATGTCAAAACCTGATTAATATTTTCTTTTATTTAAAAAGCAGAGCTAGAAAGATGCAGACTGGGCCACATATCTCGGTCATCAGAAAATGGGAGATTAGGCTGAATTAAGGATTTGGGTTTTACTAACACCAAGTTGATATTCTCCTCTGGTGGAGCACACCCTGAGCTGGTCTTGATGAAATTCACCAAAAAAACTGTCAGAAGTTCCAGGCTGAGTTTTGCTCCGAGGCTGGTTCACTGTTGGAGGATGAGGAGGAGAAGTGTGCATATGTCAGTCTCAGGATTCACACAGTCGACCGAGAACCCACTGTCACCTACTCCCAGGATATACCATCAAACAGGAAGAGGTTTTGTTAGGAATAGATTGACTCAGGGCCACACATCAGCCAGATCCAGTTTGTCTTTGATTTTCTTGAAATAGTATGTGTGAGTAGACAGGTCAAATGAAGAGTAATAATGAAGATAGTTACCTGGAAATATATTTGATAACAGCGTATCAAGTGTATCACAGCAAAATAGCACTTACAATAGAAAAAAAAAGTTTATAAATTAAACAGAAAACAAGCAATAAAGAAATATAAGGAGCTAGTGAGGAAGTTAATAGAACTTGGATCTTTAACACTTTTCATGGTAGCAGTTTGGTTATTTGCCAATAAGCAATTAATCAGATAACTAATGAATTGTGAACAGGAGGGACAGAAAAGAGAATTATTCCAATGGTCATGGCCCACCCATGATGCAGACTTATTTTTAAAATCGAATTGTTCAGATACATTGAGACACCTCTGGAGCAGCTGAAATGTGAAACTGGGCCTGTTGGGAGACTACCACTGCCCACAAGAGCCCAACTCATTCTGTGTAATCTTGTGATGAACCGAGTAAACAACGAGAACAAAGTTTAAAACATTGCAATAATCAGAGGAAATCGTACAGGAGGTAATAAGTTTTATTGATCAGATCAGAACCCGTCAAAATATTTTAAGAAGGTAGCCTGGACCCTAACTTTTACTTATTTAAATGCAAATATAAAGTGCTGTGTTCCACACGTGATTTGACTGGTCAAACTGCTTGACGTAATGCAAAACACACTTTATTCAAACACCATAGTTAGAATGCAACAAAAGCAAGAAAAATGTAGATTAACTTAATTTCATTTGAAAAAGTAACAGAATAATAGATACAGTGACTATTACTAATTAACTGTTCCAATATCGTAACATCCCAAAAACACACCCCTTGGCAAAAAGGCAAATTCAGAAATTAGATTTTCTCACATATAATGCTTGCAGTAGGAAGAGAATCCCCAGCTTCGAGCTGCAACCAAAAGAGGGGAAAAATAGCTTCTAATTCTTCAAAACTCCAGCAGCTTCTCTCAAATCTAAAAGTTGAATCAAGCTAGCAATCCTGGTGTGTGAAGCTGGCCAGCCAGGCAGCTTGTTTTGTTCCAACTTTGAAAAAACACCCCAAGCTGTATACATACTACAAGCTGCTCAGTACCTCTCATTCAATCTCTCTCTTAGAAGAAACCAGGATGACGTCGATGAAAGCCATAACATTGTCACACCTCCCCCTTCAAAAAAAACCCATCAACGTACAAAGATGGCTTCTTTTAAAGAAAACCCTTAGTCGTACACTATTAGTACACTACAATACATACACCTAACATTGATCCTCAGCAAGCAAACATTCACTATTAAAGTTTATTTCGGTCTATATGTTCCCACCACTGAATTCTGCCATTTTTCTTCATCAACATCGTGGCAACGTGTTGGCAATTACATTTTCTTGTCCTGCCACGCGTGTAATTTTCAAATTGAATGAGTGCAATAATAAGTTCCATATAAACAGTCTGGAATTTTTGACCTTAAATTTCTCCAAAAACTTTAAGGGTGTTGTAACAGCAATACCAAGCTCAAAGTTTCCTTCTCAATGGTGGAATATTTCCATTGATGACCATTCAATTTTCTGGAAATATACCAAATAGGTCTTTCTATCTTCTCGCCGTCTTCTTGCAACAGTACAGCAGTGTCACCCACATCACTTGCATCGATAGCCACCTTGAATGGTAATTAGGTGTGTAGCTCACACTGGGTCAGTGGTTAACACAGTTTTCAGGCTGTCAAATGTCTTCTGACAGTTCTCCATCCACTGAAATTTTCTGCACTTCTTCAATAAGTCAGTCAGTGGATCTACCACATTGCTAAAATTCATTATGAACTTCCAATAATAATCACTTAATCCCAGGAATTGTAGTACTGCCCACTTCATCAATGGTATGGGAAACTCCCCATTAATGTTTATCTTCATATCCTGTGGGGCCATCTGTCCATGCCCAATAATATAGCCCAAGAATATGACTTGGGCTTTGGTGAACTCATTCTTAGCTAGGTTTAACACCAACCCTGCCTCCCAGAGTCAAATGAAAAATTCCAATAGATGCTGCAAATGTTCCTTCCAGATGTGGCTGAAAATCACCAGGTCATCAATATGCACCACACAATTGGGTAATCTGGAAATAACATTATTGGTGAGTCTTTGAAATGTGGCTAGCACATTTCTCATACCAAATGGCATGACTTCAAATTGGTATAGTCCATTCGGTGTCACAAAAACCAAAGTTGTCTTCGCTTTTTCAGATAAAGGTACCTTCCAGTATCCTCCGAGTAAATCCAACTTAGAAATATAAGTTGCTTGTTCCACCTTCCCAAAGCAGCCTTCCAAACATGGAATAGGATATAAATTGGACTTTGTAATAGCACTGACTTTGTGATTGTCCACACATAATCAATGTGTATCATCTGGTTTTGGTGTCATTACTTTGGGTGAGCTCCAGTCACTGCATCTCACTTTGAGTATGTTATCGTTGAGCATGTGTTCAATCTCCATTTGAACCTGTGCCAACTTTAGAGGGTTAAGACGAAAAGACTGTTGCTTAATTGGAACTGAATTTCCTAGATTTACATCACGCATAATTAGATTAGCACTTCCCAGCTTATTCCCACATACCTCCCCATGTAATAGTAATCACTCTTTCAGGTGATTTTGATTTTCCTCTGGAAGGTAACTTAAAAATTTATCCCAATTTTTGAGAACTTCCTCATTGTCCAATTTAGTTTGGGGAATGTCCAGTTTAGAATCACCTGAACTGGTTCTTCACTTTGTGTTGGAACCAGTAATATAGTCTCCTTTTGCTTTCCTTCCCTATCGACATACTGTTTGAAAATATTCACATGAAATACTCTGTGAGATTTCTTTCCATCTGGAGTTCTTATCAAATAGTTCACCTCACTCAATCTTCTTTTGATTTGGTAAGGCCCACTAAAACCTTGCTTTTTAAGGTTTACCTATCATTGGAAGTAACACTGAGACTTTATCTTCAATGACAAAATTGTCATTTTCTTGTCTGCTTCCTGTTTCATCATATGATGTGCTACTTTTAAACGCTGTCCGGCCAACTCATCTGCTCAATTTAATCTTTGCCTATTATTTGACACAAATTTGTGGCCTCTGAACTCTGATTCATCAATTTTTCTTTGAATACTTTCAGTGGTCCTCTCACCTCATGCCCAAAAACGTATTCTAATGGACGAATTTGGTAGATTCATTTGGTGCATCCCTAATTGAAAAAAAAAGTACAAATGGAATCCCTTTATCTCAATCCTCTGGATAGTCTTGACTTTAAGCCCCCAATAGGGTCTTTAAATTAGATGTCATCGTTCTAACAATCCCTACAATTCTGGATGGTAAACAGTGGATTTGAATTCTTTTATTCTTAAGCTATCCATAACTTCCTTGAACAATTTTAATGTAAAATTTGACTGTTGATCTGATTGTATCTCTGTGGGTAGTCTGTGTTGAGTAAAAAAATAAGTAACTCTTCTACAAATGCTTTTAGCCGTCTCACTGCATAACAGAAAGGCTTCTGGAAATCTAATAGACACATCCATTATGGTCAGCAAATATAGATTCCCACTTTTTGATTTAATTTGGCGGGCTATGCAATTACTTATAGCCCCTGGAAAAGATTCCTGAAATGCAGTAATGGGTATTAAGTGTACAACAATGTGTAGATCTGGATGAGCACAGCAGGCCAAGCAGCATCAGAGGAGCAGGAAAACTGACATTTCAGGTCGAGACCCTTCTTCAGAAATGGGGGAGGGGAAGGGGATTCTGAAATAAATAGGGAGAGAGGGGAAGGCGGATAGAAGATGGATAAAGGAGAAGATAGGTGGAGAGGAGACAGACAGGTCAAAGAGGCGGGGTTGGAGCCAGTAAAGGTGAGTTCGGGAGTGGATAGGTCAGTCCAGGGAGGACGGACAGGTCAAGGAGGCGGGATGAGGTTAGTGGGTAGGAGATGGGGGTGGGGCTTGAGGTGGGAGGAATGGATAGGTGGGAGGAAGGACAGGTTAGGGAGGCGGGTACAAGCTGGGCTGGTTTTGGGATGCGGTCGGAGGAGGGGAGATTTTGAAGCTTGTGAAATCCACATTGATACCATTGGGCAAGCAGGGTTCCCAAGCGAAATATGAGATGCTGTTCCTGCAACTTTCGGGTAGCATCATTGTGGCACTGCAGGAGGCCCAGGATGAACATGTCGTCTGAGGAATGGGAGGGGGAGTTGTAATGGTTCACGACTGAGAGGTGCAATTGTTTAGTGCGAACCGAGCGCAGGTGTTCTGCAGAGCGGTCCCCAAGCCTCCGCTTGGTTTCCCCGATGCAGAGGAGGCCACATCAGGAACAGCGGATACAGTATACCACATTAGCAGATGTGCAGGTGAACATGTGTTTGATGTGGAAAGTCTTCTTGGGGCCTGGGATGGGGGTGAGGCGGGGTGTACGGGCAGGTGTAGCACTTCCTGCGATTGCAGGGAAAAGTGCCGTGTGTGTTGGGGCTGGTGGGGAGTGTGGAGCAGACAAGGGAGTCATGGACAGAGTGGTCCCTGTGGAAAGCAGATAAGGGTGGGGAGGGAAAAATGGCTTTGGTGGTGGGGTCGGATTGCAGATGGCGGAAGTGCCAGAGGATGATGCATTGGATCCAGAGGTTGGTGGGGTGGTACGTGAGAACGAGAGGGATTCTGTTTTGGTTGTTATTGTGGGGAGGGGATGTGAGGGATGAGTTGTGGGAAATGCGAGAGACACGGTTAAGGGCGTTTTCGAACACTGTGGAGGGGAAGTTATGGTCCTTGAAAATCGAGGACATCTGGGATGTCCGGGAGTGGAATGCCTCATCTTGGGAGCAGATGCGGTGGAGGCAAAAGAATTGGGAATAGGGGATGGCATTTTTGCAGGAAGGTGGGTGAGAGGAGGCATATTCGAGGTAGCTGTGGGAGTTGGTGGGCTTGAAATGGATATCGGTTTCCAGGTGGTTGCCAGAGATGGAAACAGAAAGGTCCAAGAAGGAGAGAGAGGTATCAGAGATGGTCCAGGTGAACTGTAGGTTGGGATGGAAGGTGTTAGTGAAATGGATGAACTGCTCGAGCTCCTCGTGGGAGCATGACGTGACGCCGATACAGTCATCAGTGTAACGGAGGAAGAGGTGGGGTTTAGGGCCATTGTAGGTATGGAAGAGGGATTATTCCACGTATCCTACAAAGATGCAGGCATAACTTGGGCCCATGCGGGTACCCATTGCCACCTCCTTTGTCTGTAGGA
The DNA here is from genome assembly GCF_021869965.1 of Rhincodon typus. Taxonomy (NCBI): domain Eukaryota; kingdom Metazoa; phylum Chordata; class Chondrichthyes; order Orectolobiformes; family Rhincodontidae; genus Rhincodon; species Rhincodon typus. The sequence goes on from NC_063366.1 coordinate 6,700,840, forward strand.
AGTGGGAGGAATTGAAAGAGAAGTTGTTGAGAGTGAGGACGAGTTCGGCTAAGCGGATGAGGGTGTCAGTGGAGGGGGACTGGTCGGGCCTGCGGGACAGGAAGAAGTGGAGGGCCTCTAGGCCATCTGTATGGGCAATCCAGGTGTATAGGGACTGGACGTCCATGGTAAAGATGAGATGTTGGGGACCGGGGAATTGGAAGTTTTGAAGGAGGTGAGGGCGTGGGTGGTGTCACTGACGTAGGTGGACAGTTCCTGGACCAAGGGGGAGAAAATGGAGTCGAGATAAGTGGAGATAAGTTTGGTGGGGCAGGAGCAGGCGGAGATAATGGGTTGACCAGGGCAGTCAGGTTTGTGGATTTTGGGAAGGAGATAGAAACAGGCGGTGCAGGGTTGGGGAACGATGAGATTGGAGGTTGCGGATGGGAGGTCACCTGAGGTGATGAGGTTGTGGATGGTTTGGGAGATGATGATTTGGTGGTCGGGGGTGGGGTCATGATGAAGGGGGTGGTAGGGGGAGGTGTCGGAGAGTTGGTGCCTGGCCTCGGCGATGTAGAGATCAGTGCGCCATACTACAACTGCGCCTCCCTTGTCCGCGGGTTTTATGGTGAGGTTGGAATTGGAACGGATGGAGTGGAGGGCTGCACATTCTGTTGGGGAGAGGTTGGAGTGGGTGAGAAGGGTGGAGAAGTTGAGGCGATTGATGTCGCGATGGCAGTTGGAGATGAAGAGGTCGAGGGAGGGTAGGAGGCCTTGAGGTGGTGTCCAGGAGGAGGGGGTGTGTTGAAGGCAGCGGAAGGGGTCAGTCGAGGGAGGGTCAGATTACGGTTAAAGAAGCAAGCGCGGAGGCAGAGGCGGCAGAAAAACTGTTCAATGTCCAAGCGTGAGCGGTATTCGTTGATGTGTGGGTGGAGGGGGAAAAAGGTGAGTCCTTTACTGAGGACTGACCGCTCATCCTCAGTGAGAGGAAGGTCTGGGGGGATGGTTAAGAGTCGGCAGGGCTGGGTGCTACTGTCTCCAACATCATCTCATGTATGACATGTCAGGCAAAATTCAGCCACAACCTTACACAGTCCGGGCCAAGAAAAATATTTTTGTATTTTGGCTTGAGTTTTCCTTAACCACAACTAACCTCTTAATGGTAATTCATGTGCTACCCACAACACCTCCATTGTATAAACCACCAGTAATAGAACATGATGAACTTCTGCCCATTTCTCATCCTCCTGAATATGTGATGGTCTCCATTTCCTCATTAAGGCATCATTTTTAAGATAGTAACATTCTGAGATACACTCATATACTTTGGTGTATCTTTTCAATGCAGTTGCTTTATGTTTTCTTCCTCCTCTTCTCATTCAGTTAATTGCTCTGAACTAAAAATACCGACTTTGTTCTCTACCTTTTCTTATTTTTCTCAACCATTTGATCTAACATGGTGTCTGACAATTGTATCTCAACTTCCTTATCTTTCTTCTTTGATCTCTCCCCCTGCTTCAACCTGTACCTTTGTGAACTAGTTGTTACACAATCAGGAAAAATCCCAGGGTATATTCCCCATAATACCTCAGTTTCCTGACTTTCCACTGGCTTTTCAACCACAGTAGGCATCAATCCCACCTGTAATCCAGCTGTGTCATTAGCAAGGACAAATTTTATTCTTGGAGCCGAGAATTTCTCCAGTTCCTTTCAACCACTTCCCCACACTTCACCGGACGCTCCAACCTCACTCTATATAATGGAACATTTCTCTTCTCACCATGGATTCCACTTATTACCACTGTTTCTGGCAACAGTCCTTCTGAATTAAGTATCTCCTCATCACTCACCATCAAAGATTGCCATGCTCCCCTATTTCTGAAAATTGTAGTTTCTTTACCTGCTCCTTCTGGCAAATATGAGTGAACCTTAACCTCGCAAGTAAATTCTTGAAGGAAATGTGGCACTTTCTCCTCACCCAACTCCTGATCAGGTTGTACATTCTGCAGCAGCTTTTTAACTTCCACTGTGCTTTCCCTTACCACTTTAACAAAATTCACTGGCTTATCCTGTTTTCCCCACATCCGTCTTCCCAGTGCTTTTTCTGAACCACCACTACTGTGACTTCATGTGGCCTAGTTTATTGCAGTGAAAACACCTGAGGTTTTTCATTTCTCTTTCCCTCTCATGGGTTCCCTTTTTACCCTGTGGTAAACCATCTTCACTATCTTCAATGAGATCTCCATTTCGCTTACCACCCGAGGATTTCTCTTTTCCCCAATTTCTGTCCCTCACAGACTGAAATTGATGTCAGAAGCCAAATTTGAATGATGAATCAACTCATAATCATCTGCCATTTCTGCTGCTAATCATGCTGTTTTAACTCTGTGCCATACCACATAAGTTCTCACTTACTCAGCAAATGAATTTTTGAACTCCTCCAAAACAATCGTCTCTCTAAGATTGTCATGTGTTTGACCTATTTTTAATGCCCTTATCAGCCTATCAAAATTACTTTGTTTGATCCTTTCAAACTCAATGTATGTTTGACCAGGGTCCCTCCTGAGATTCCTGAGACATTGCCAGTAGGCTTCTGTCACTGGTTCATCTGCACATCTGGCTTTCTTCACCTCCTCATACTCCCCAGTTACCTCCTCTGATAGTCATGCAAACACCTCACTAGCTCGACCTACAACTTTGTTTGGCTCAACAAAGCCCACATGTTCACTGGCCATTTCATTCATTTAGCCACTTTCTCAAATGAAACGAAAAGGCTTCTACAGCTTCTCATTGAACTTAAGCATTGCTGATCCCAACTGGGCCATTGGCTACAGTGGGTTTGCTCATCATCACTATCCTTCTCACTAAGCTTATCTTTTACCTTCATGTTTGCCCTTGTAAGTCGACTTTCCTCTCCAATTGCCAACTTCGGAAGTTCAAACTCTCTCTCCTTCTGCTACGACTATTCTTTCCTTTTCTTTTTCTTCTTTTAGGGCTATTCTTTCCCTCTCTTTTGCTTCGAATACAAGCTGTTCCATTTGCTACTGAATTTTAGCCATTTCCAAAGATTCCAATGGCAATTCCAGAAATTGTAAATGCCGAGGTATTGCTGTATTTGCCTCCCCTTTTCACACAGACAAAAGGAACCCCAACTCCAGCTGGTCTGCCAATTTCAAAAGCTCACTTCCTCTAAAGCTCCTGAAGTGATTTTGTCCAACACTCGGAAACGCTTGGTGACTGGAAGAGCCATTACTACACACAGCAAACCCTGTTTTAAACTAACCGAATACAACACCCGAAACAAAAGACGCTCGCACTTGCCACTGCCTGCCTTGAACCTAATGTGGAATTAGAGGTTTTGATCCAGACAAAAGCCCCCAGTTTGCGATGGTCCAGATCAGACCCCCTCGAAATATTTTATGAAGGTTTCCTTGACCCTCACTTTTTTCTTATTTTAAATGCAAAAGTAACACGGTGTGCTCCGGGTGCAAGTCAAGTTGTTAAAGTACTCAATGTGATGCAGAACAAAATTTATTCAAACACTACAGTTAAAATACAACAAAAGAATGAAGAACTTAGAATAACTTAACTACTGGAAAACTTAGCAGAATAATGGATACAATAAATATTACTAATTAAATGTTCAAATATACTAACATCCCATAAATACACTCCTTGGCAAAAGGGCAAATTCCGAAATTAGATTTTGTCACATGCAATGCCTGCAATAGGAAGGGAAGCCGCCATCTTCTAGCTGTAACTGAGAGAGGAGAAAGAATAGCTTCTACTTCTTCAAAACACCAGCAATCACTCTCAAGTCTAAAAGCTGAATAAAACTAGCAATCCTGGTGTGTGAGAGCTGGCCACCCAGCTTCTATAATTCCACCTTCTACAAAAAAAACCCAAGGTGTGACAAGCTGTTTACATTATCATAGACTGCTTGGCATCTCTTGTTCAATCTCTGTCTTAAAAGAACCAGGACAAAATACACTGATTAAAGCCACAGTAGCGTCACATAAACAACTTCGAGATTTACCCTGATCTCCATTCCATGAAGCTCAGGGGAAAAGATTTCACAGCCCCATTGGGCAGAGTGTCCTCGTAAATAACACATGGAGTCCTATCATGGGCCAGTGACTGTGGGAGGCTGACAGAGTGGCCAAGGATGGTCATGACTAAATTCCCCAGAATGCTGCCTGTGGTCTAAACAAATAACAACATGGAGCGAAAACAGCTATTGCTGGAGAAATTCAGCAGGTCTGGCAGCAACTGGGCAGAAAAAGTAGAGTCAATTGTTGCAGGTTCAGTGATCCTTCTTCAGGATTGACCACATAGACTGGGACTATCACTCCAGGATAGTGGGAATGTGAAGATGGAAATTCTGACCCAGATTCAACGGGCATTTGCTTATTTATGAGGCATGAAGCAGTCACTAGAGAAAGGGGCAGTGACCCGAATCTGGAATATCGGACAACTCAGTTCCTGGGGATTAGCACCATGTGTAACCACTCTCTCAATCCTCTTTGATCGGACCATTTCTCAGTTTGTGATTATCGATTCATTATTGATTATTAATCCCGGTTTGGTTACTGACAGGAATTCACACTTTTCAACGGATAACTACTGTTGAGGTCAGTGATGATGGAAGCATTAAGAGATCGATGAGATTCGGATTTGATGGAAAGGATTTTATTAGTTTAGAACCAGACAGAATGAAATGGATCGCATCCAATCACATTGCAGTGATGACTAAAGAGAAATGGGATTCAGATAAATCCTGGAACAACTACTGGAAAGTACATCTGGAAGAGGTACTTGTTCAGCATTTAAACAGATATCTAGAAGCAGCAAAGGGATTTTTCAAAAGGAAAGGTATGTCTTTCAGTTTTTGATCCCATGTTCTGATCTAATTACACTGCTCTATGAAACCGCTGTCCCATTCCATTCTGTGTCTGTGTATTGTTTGTGTTTTCACCCTTTCCCGTCACAGTTCAGCCTGAAGTGTTCATCTCCAGGAGTGAGCCCAATCATCAGGACAAGCCGCTCACTCTCTCCTGCCTAGTCACTGGATTTTATCCTGTAGACATCGAGGTGACCTGGCTAAGGAATGGAGAGGTCATGTCTGAGACACAATCCTCGGGGATTCGACCAAACCACGATGGGACCCATCAGATCCAGAAAGAGATTGAAATCAATCCTGGGGATGAGGATCAATATTCCTGTCAAATTGAACACAGCAGCCTGTCAGAGGCCAAGTTCTATCAGTGGGGTAAGGATTGTGTGTGTGTCAGTGTGTGTGAGTGTGTGTGTGTCAGTGTGTGTCAGTGTGTGTGAGTGTGTGTGTGTCAGTGTGTGTGAGTGTGTGTGTGTCAGTGTGTGTGAGTGTGTATACATGTGTTTAAGAGAGGAACAAGAATTTGCCTTTCGCCCCCTCATGTCTGTTCCTCCCCGTTCAGCGAGGTCCTGTCTGATCTGTCCCTCACTCCCTTTACCCATTACTCCTCTATGTCTCTTGCTGCCCTTCCCCAATGAAACCCTCCTGATCTCAAGCTGGAAACATTCAATTGATCCTCAGTGCTCACAGCATTTTGGTGAGATTTCCACTCGCGATTTTGTGAGGAAGAGTTTCCTGATTTCACTTCTAAATGACCTCACTCTAATTTGAACATAGTTCCAGGTTGACCTGGATTCCCGCGCCGGATAATACCTGTAGTGTTTGTAACAAGGTCAGCCAGCTGGAACACATAGAATGTGAATTCATTGATTGGGCTTGTTAACCTGATCCAGTCAGGTAGCCCTGACTAACATATAAAATGGGTGAGTGTCAGAGATATTGAGACTCTGAAAGATGCTCTACTAAAGTCAAGAACTGTCTTTAAATAAAGGCTGACTTGGTGAGTGATTACTAGCATCTGTAGAATTGTTTCAGTGGCAACAGGAGTAAGGCACGATCCTGAATAAAGTTGCTCAGAACAGCCATGTTTGGGAAACTTGACACATTTGACCCTGCTGTCGAGGATTGGGCATGGTCTATGAAAATAATGTGGCATCGTTTCTGTGCAACTGACAATGTGGCAGACGAAAAGCAATGAGTAATTCTCCTGATAGCCTGTAGAGCTGCAGCTATTTCTGTTATTCGGATCCCAACTTTCCCTGAGGAACCAGATACTAAAACCCTTCAAGAATTGAAGAGCATAATTGAGGAACATTACGACACCAAGTCTCCTCTAATCCTGAGATGCTATTGTTTTCATTTGGCTATTCGAGACCCAACTGAATCCAGAAATTCTGATGCGGTTAAGACAGCTGACAAAAGCGTGTGAATTTGATTTTAACCCTTAATGAGATGCTTAGAGAATGGTATGTGGGATTAATGATGTAACTATACATAAACACCGACTGGCTGAAGACCAACTGGATTTCAAACATGCCCTGGAAATGGTTTTATCATTGGAAAATGCAGCAAGTAGAGCTTATGAGTTACAGGGTATTCCGATATAAAGTGGACACCCTCAAAAGTCTGACTGAGGTTGGGGAATACAATAGCATAGCCTCACTCAGGACGTATCCTGATCAGAAGGACTCTAGGGTGGCTCACAATAAAATTCCCAACCAAGCCAAGCCTCAGCAAACAGTTAGAATTTTCTTCAGGATCCTGGCCAGCAAGCCATTGTAGTTTCTGTCAGTATGTGGAATTGAGACAACAGAAGAACAGTATCCAAGAGGGTATCCTGGAAAATCTGGTTTGGAACAGTTAATTTGCTTAGTGACATCAAGTTCAGGACCAATCAAGATAAACGTCTGGCAAAATGGCCATCCTGTTCTGATGGAGGTCGATACCAGTGTAGCTGTATCAGCGATCACAGAACCAGTCTTGAATATGATTCACTCTGGAATCCAACCCTTAACTTTGCACAAGACCTTGGCCAGACTGGGAATCTGGCCCAAACTTGATGGGGTGAAATCAGTTGCGAGACATTCATCTGGATCGGCTCAACATTTTTCAATTAGAAAATGGCTGCTTGAGTGAAATACTAATTAAATACCTGTAAGTCTCCCAGGAAGATCTGGATGTTATCAGAGGAGCCAAGCCACCTTGCATGTTGACCAGGAATCAATTCCATGATTCTGTGAGGCCTGCCCAGTGCCAGTTTCCTTGTGGGCAAAAGTAGAGGCAGAAATCGTAAGGCTGGAAAGTGAAGGAATTATCAAGCCATTCCATTCTGCAGAATGGGCAGCAGTCATTGGAATGATTTTCAAGCCCATTGGGTTGGTTCACCTTTGTGGGGATTTTAAACAAAGTGCAACCCACTTTTGACAGCTGGAGAAATAGCCAACCCCTCAGGATTTGTGCACAAAGCTGGCGGGGTTGGTGGGGGTGGGTGGGGGTGCTGCCCTTCATGACCCTGGCCATGAGCCACACTTACTTGCCAGTGTTGAGACCAGCATCCCAGAAGCATGCTACAAGGAATACCCAGAGGGGATTGTACCAATATACAAGACTGTCATTTGGGATATCGTCAGCCATTTCAATTTTTCAGTGGACAATCGAGAACATTTTGTAAAGTCTAGCCCTGGTCACCACTTACTTAGATGGCCAATCACCCAATAACAGGGAAAACATATAAGCAAAACTCAAAGAAATTTGATAAAGTCCTTAGATGTTTTTCCAAGGCAGGCATATGCCTAAGAAGGAAAAAATGTGTGTCCCAGTTTCCCCAACTGATCTACGTGGGCTGCAAAGTCAACAAGACTGGGTTATAACTGTTGGAAGATAAAGTGAGCAAGATCAAAGGTGCCCTGGCATCTATGCCTGTCCAGGACCTTAGGTCATATCTCGGACTGGCAAATTATTTTAGAAAGTTCGTACATAACCTCTCCTCCATCCTGACACCATTAAATCAACTCCTTTTGCAAAAAAAGTGTCAGCCTTGGAAATGGTTGCAAAAATAAACTGGAGCTTTCAATGAAGTGAAGAAACAACTATCATCCTCCAAGGATCGGTACGCTATGATGCCAAGAAAGATCTCGCATTCATTGACATGCAATGCCTCCTCACATGGCATTGGAGTCATATTAGCTCATGGTGGCCCAATGGAGAGCAGTGCCCAAGGGCACATACACCCAGGACTTTGGCTGACACAGAGCGTAAATAAACCCAGACAGAGAAAGATGGATTGACAGTCATATATAGAGTCTGGAAGTCTACTAATACCTTTATGTATGAAAATTTGAGATAATCGCGGAACACAAACCCCTACTTGGTGTGCTTAAAGAGGACAAGGCAGTGCCAACTATAGTTTCGGGCTACATTCAGTGGTGTTTTTGAACACTAAGCGCTTATAATTATAAGTTAGAACACATTCCAGGGGGTTGAGTAGCAAATGTGGATGCATTGAGCTGCCTAACATTAGCAAATACACCACCAGTCGTATGCCCAATGGAAGAGTCTGTAATGGTGTTTATTTTCTGGACATGCTCCCAATCAGAGCTGACAATGTCAGACTTCGGACACAGAAAGATCCAGTTCATTCAAAACTGAAGCAACTGGCATTGATAGGGGAAACCAAAGAGCCTTTGAAATCCTTTGAATTGAACCTGGAGAGACCAACTCTCAGCAGAGGATGGCATGTTGTCCTGAGCCAATGCAGCTGCCAATACAGGCTGAAATCCACCAGGGGTTTCCAAAATGAGGATGTTTTGTTGAGAATTTATGTCTGGTGGCCAGGCCTGGATGCAGACAGAGCCATGTTGGTGGGGCAGTGCCCAAAGTGCCAACAAGGACAAAAATTACCACCATCAGCGCCCTCACATTCAAGGGAATGTTCGGGTAAACCTTGGACTTGGTTACGCATTGACTATGCAGGTGCTTTCATGGGCTCAACGTTTTTAGTCATTGTAGATATCCACTCAAAGTAGCTGCCAGGGCACCTTTGATCTTGCTCAGCGCATCTTCCAGATCATCCAATCTGACCTAGTCCCATTTACAGCATTTGGTACATATCCCTCTGAAGCCTTTCTATCTACGTACTCATCTGGATGCCTTTCAAATGTTGTAATTGTACCCACCTCTACCACTTCCGTTGGCAGCTCATTCCACGCATTGACCAACCTCTGCATGACAAAGTTACCCCTCAGGTCCTTTTTAATTCTTTCCCATCTTACCATAAACCTGTGCCCTCTAGTTTTTGAGTCCTCAATCGCAGGAAAAAGACCTTGGCTTTTCACACTATCAATGCCCCTCATGATTTGATAAACCACTATAAGGTCACACCTCAGTCTCCAAAGCTCAAGGGAAAACAACCCCAGCCTATTCAGAATCTCCCAATAACTCAAGCCCTCCATCCTGGCAATATCCTTGGACATCTTTTCTGCACTCTCTCAAGCTTCACAGCCTCTTTCCTATAGCAGGGGTCCAGAATTATATGTTGAATTCTAAAAGTGGCCTCACCAATGCCCTGTACAGCCGAAACATGATGTCCCAGCTCCTGTACTCGATGAAGGCAAGTGTGCCAAACCCATTCTTCACCATTCTTTCTGCCTGCAAATCCACTTTAAAGGAACCGTGCTCCTCCACCCCAATGTCTCTTTGTTTGGCATTACTCCATAGGGCCCTACCATTAACTGTCACTCTAAGTTCTGCCCCAGTTTGCCTTATCAAAATACAACACATCACATTTATCTCAAACTCCATCTGCCAGTCCCTGGCACATTGGCCCATCTGATCAAGGTCTCATTGTACTCCAAGATAATCTTCTTCACTGTCATTTGGCGATTTTGGTATCATCTGCAAACCTACTAACTGTGCCTCCTATATCACATCCAAATCATTTATATAGAACATAGAACATAGGAGTGGGGCCTTCCGACCACGATGTTGTGCCAAACATGTTGCCAAATGAAACTAATCCTGTCCTTGGTCCATATCACTCCATGTGCTTTTCTAAATTTCCCTTAAATGCCCTTATCGTATCTTCCTCAAATAACAACCCTGGCAGTATGTTCAAGACTCCTACAAGTATCTGTGTAAAAAACTTGCCCCTCACATCTTCTTTGAACTTTTCCCCCTCTCACCTCAAATGCACAACCCCTAGTATTAGACATTTCAACTCTGGGAACAAGATTCTGACCATCTACCCTATCTATATATCTGACAATGTTATAGCTTTTTATCAAGTCTGCTCTCAGCCTCCACTGCTCAGGAGAAAACAGCCCGTGTTTTTCTAGCCTCTCCTTATAGTTCATTCCCTCCAAACCAGGCAACATCCTTCCTGTGACAACGAGGTGCAGAGCTGGATGAACACAGCAGGCTCAGCAGCATCATAGGAGCAGAAAGGCTGACGTTTCGGGCTTAGACCCTTCATCAGAAATGGGGGAGGGGAAGGGGGTTCTGAAATAAATAGGGAGAGAGTGGGAGGCGGGTAGAAGATGCATAGAGGAGAGGATAGGTGGAGAGGAAACAAACAGGTGGAAGAGGCGGGGATGGAGCCAGTAAAAGTGAGTGCAGGTGGGGAGTTAGGGAGGGGAGAGGTCAGTCCAGGGAGGACGGACAGGTCAAGGGGGCGGGATGAGGTTAGTAGGTAGAAGATGGGGGTGCGGCTTGAGGTGGGAGGAGGGGATAGGTGGGAGGAAGAACAGGTTAGGGAGGCGGGGACGAGCTGGGCTGGTTTTGGAATGCGGTAGGGGGAGGGGAGATTTTGAAGCTTGTGAAATCCACTTTGATACCATTGGGCTGCAGGGTTCCCAAGCGGAATATGAGTTGCTGTTCCTGCAACCTTCGGGTGGCATCGTTGTGGCACTGCAGGAGGCCCAGGATGGACATGTTGTCTGAGGAATGGGAGGGGGAGTTGAAATGGTTCGCGACTGGGAGTTGCAGTTGTTTATTGCAAACCGAGCGTAGGTGTTCTGCAAAGCAGTCCCCGAGCCTCCGGTTGGTTTCCCTGATGTAGAGGAGGCCACAACGGGTACAGCGGATGCAGTATACCACATTGGCAGATGTGTAGGTGAACATCTGCTTGATGTGGAAAGTCTTCTTGGCGCCTGGGATGGGGTTGAGGGAGGAGATATGGGGGCAGGTGTAGCACTTCCTGCAGTTGCAGGGAAAAGTGCTGGGTATGGTGGGGCTGGAGGGGAGTGGGACCGGACAAGGGAGTCACGGAGAGAGTGGTCCCTCCGGAAAGCAGATAAAAGTGGGGAGGGAAAGATGTCTTTGGTGGTGGGGTCGGATTGCAGATGGCGGAAGTGTCGGAGGATGATGCGTTGGATCCGGAGGTTGGTGGCGTGGTACGTGAGGAGGAGGGGGATTCTTTTTTGGTTCTTATTGCGTGGACGGGGTGTGAGGGATGAGTTGTGGGAAATGTGACATCCTTCCTGTAATGTGGTGACCAGAACTGAACACAATACTCTAATTGTGGCCGAACCAAAGTCATATCAATCTACAACATGAAATCCTGCCTCTTGTACTCAAGTCCTCGACCAATAAAGGCAAACATACCATATGCTTTTTTTCCCATCCTATCTACTTGTGTAGCCACTTTCAGGGAGCTATGGACTTAAACCCCAGACCCTTCTGTACATCAATGCTGTTCAGAGTCCTGCCATTAACTGTATCCTTTTCCTTAACGTTTGATCTCCCAAAGTGCAGCACCTCACACTCACCCAGATTAAACTCCATCTTCCATTTTTCTGACTATATCTGCAATTGATCTACATAAATGATGAAAAGCAGTGGAGCTCGCACCAATCCTTGCAGTACACCACTGGTCACAGGCCTCCGGTCTGAAAGGCAACCCTCGACCACCACCTTCTGTCTCCCACCTTCAAGCCAATTTTTATATTCAATTGGCGAGCTCCCCTTGGATCCCACGTGATCTAACTTTATTAACCTGTCCATCATGTAGAACTTTCTTGAGCACTTTGCTGAAGTCCATATGGACAATATCTACCACTCTGCCTCCACCAGTCTTCTTTGTCACCTCTTCAAAAAAACTCAATCAAGTTAGTGAGACATGATTCCCCACACACAAAGCCATGTTGACTATTCCTAATCAGTCCTTGCTTTCCAAATGCATGTAAATCCTGTCCCTCAGAATTCCCTCCAACAACATACCCACCTTGGTCTATAGTTCCCTGGCTTTTCATTACAGCCTTTCTTAAATAATGGCACCACATTAACCAACCTCCAGTCTTCTGGCACCTCACCCATAGCTGTTGATGATTCAAAAATTTAAGCTCGGCACCGAGTAATCGAGCTTCCCACAAAGTTCTGGGTAACACCTGATCAGGTCCTGGGGATTTACCTTCCTTTCTGCCTTTTAAAACCAACATCACCTCCTTTTCTATAATAGACTGCTTTCAAGACATCACTATTTATTTCCCCAAGTTCCCTATTTTCCATGTCCTTCACAGTAAGTACTGACACAAAGTATTCGTTTAGTATCTCACCAATCTCCTGTGGTCCCACACATCGACGGCCACTTTGCTCTTTAAGGTGCCTTATTCTCTCCCTAATTACTCTCTTGCCCTTAATCTACTGACAGAATCTCTTTGGATTATCCTTAACCCTACTCGCCAAAGCTGTCTCATGTCCCTTTTTTGCTCTTCTGATTTCCCTCTGAAGTACACTCCTGATGTCCTTATACTCTTCTAAGGATTCACTGAATCCTTGTTGTCGATACCTGACACACACCTCCTCTTTTTTCTTGAACTGAACCTTAACTTCTCTGGTCATCCAGCATTCCCTACACCTAGCAGCCTCGCCCTTCGCATGAACAGGAACATATTGCCTCTGGACTCTCATTATCAGATTCTTAAAGGAACCCCCCCCCCCGACCCCGATTTCCCAGCTATCCCTTTACCTGTGAATAGCCTCCCCAATCAACTTTTGAAAGTTCCTATCTAAGACAGTCAAAATTGGCCCCGTGCATTAGAGGCTGCCCATATTGGATGTCAAACAAGGTGGAGCTTGACCCATTGCTAAAATGCCCCAGGAAGCTCTCCGAGCCAAATGACTGGCCAATGTCCTTGGGCTCAGAGGGAAGCAGCGATTGTAATGAGACCTCAGAGAATATGAGTTCCATGATTGAACAAGATTAACAGCCCCAATCAGGGAGCCCTGGCTGACAAATAAAAAGGAGCGTCTCAGAGATGCTGAAACTCTGCTTCCTGACCCTGAACGATCCAATCCGAACATCAAGGACTGTTCATGTGTAAATAAAGGGTGACTTGGTGATGGATACCATCCTCTGTTGAAGTTACTGCAACGCTCCCATCAATGGGATTTGGAGAGTAAAATTGGGTGAGTGCCAACCCATTTTTTGAACCAATCCTATCAAATCCCAATGGGTGGGTTCAGTTAAAATTTATCCCAATCCACACAAAACTAGGCTTGGATCCGGGAAAAACAATAATCCTGATATTATTCCTATTCATTTCAGAAATCCCACAAAACAGCGTGGAACATTTCCATCTTGTAATTGTGATTGGAATAGTCATTGTAATAGCTGCAATATTTGGAATAATCCTCTGGAAAAGGCCATGGAGAGGTAAGAAGCCCAGAGAGGGGAATGTAGAAGTGAGGGTACAGGATGAGTGTGGGAAAATTTCCAGGACTGCAAGGACAGTGCACTGTGTTGAACGGGAACTGATTGAAACCCTACACATAAATACACAAGTATAAACATCTCTTGCTCCCTGTCTGATCTTCCTTTGTGTGATTGGCCCAGACTACTTTGAATATTGATCATTAAACCAACCTCACACACTCACGTCCTTGCTGACTGAACATCAATGGAATGGAAGAGATCTCCAGAATGT
>NC_063366.1:6715133-6716365 GCF_021869965.1 Rhincodon typus
TACGAAGTTATGATAATTAATCCCAAAATGCAGTCCTACTGAAACATACAAAAACCTGTCCTGGCTCATTCCCTAATTCCCAAGTCTAGTATGGCCTTGCCTATAGTTGCATTGTCAACATATGGTCTCAAAAAGCCCTCCTGGGCAAATCTAACAATTTGCTCTCCATCCGAGCCCCAGCTCAAATGAGTTTGTGTCAATGACGAAGTCACCCAGCACAATTACCCTGCTTTTTCACACTTTTTCCAGTATCTGACTGCATATGAGCTCCTCTGTCTCGCGTGGGCTGTTGAGAGGACTGGAGAAAACTCCCAGCATTGTGATTTCACCCTTCCTATTCCTGAGCTCCACACATAATGCCTCACTGCAGGATCCCTCTGATGTATCCTCCCTCAGCACAGCTGTGATATGATCCCTAACCAGCAGTGCAGCTCCCCCACCCCTTTTTGTTTCCCTTTCTGACACATCTAAAACAGCGATAACCTGCAATGTTACGCTGCCATATCTCCACTGACCATGTCTTTTTAATGGCAATAACATCATACTTCCGCGCAGCAATCCATGCTCTTAGTTCATCTGTCTTACCTGTTAAACTTCTTGCATTTAAGTAAATGCACTCCAGACCTCCAGTCCCTCTGAGCCCGATGACTTCCATCTGCCTGCTCTTACTCTGCGCTATGCATTTCTCAGTGTCTCCTTTGTCTCGAGTCTCTGCACTTACTGGCCTTTTGTTCCAGATCCCAGATTTCTGCCACACTAGGTTAAACTCTCCTGAAGAGATCTAGCAATGTTCTCACCCAGGATATTGGTGCCACTCCAGTGAAGGTGCAAGCAATCCTTCTTGTACAGGTCCCACCTTCCCCTAGTGACATCCCGATGATCCATATATCTAAATCCCTCCCTCCTACACCAGCTCTGTAGCTACGTGTTCAACTGTACTCTCTCCCTCTCTTCCTAGCATCACTAGCCCGTGGCACGCATAGTAATCCTAAGATTACTACCCTGCTATTCCCGGTTCTTAGCTCCCTACCTAACTCCCTAAATTGTTCTGGCAGGACCTGTTCCCTACATCAAAGTATGTCATTTGTACCATTTTGGAAATTACTTTTGTCTGTTTTTTCCTCCAATTTCAGGATGTTCTGCACCCACTCTAGGACACCCAGGACCCTGGCACCAGGGAGGCAACACACCATCCTTGAGTCTCATTCACGCCCCAAATAAAAGCCTGTCTG
>NC_063366.1:6716465-6718005 GCF_021869965.1 Rhincodon typus
AACGGGTGACGACTGCACACTCAGCCAGTGTGGCACTCTCATAAGACCAGGATAAGTAACCATTGGTGAAAAGCACCAAATTGGGTTTGTCCAGGAGTGTGGATTGTAAGTCAGGGTGGGGAGACATGACAGAATCAGTGACCTGCAGTCGGTCATGCTCGCTTTCATTTGTCTCACCACTGTCAGGGAGAAGGTTGGCGGGGTTTAACGAGGGTGCTAGCCCAATGGAAATGTTTGGCTTGGACAACAGCATGACCTCTAACCCAGTGCAGCAGGCAGCAGTGACGTGTTGTTTCGGCGCTGAATTTAGAATCAGTTGGACTGCATGAAGGGCCAAAATCACACACCTATGGTCCAAAACAATGGGGTTCGATTTTTCCACAAATACAGTTGTGGCGGCAATAGCTCGTAGACAACAAGACATTCCTCTAACAACGGGAAGCAACTGAGCCAAGTAGCATGTTACCAGTCGCCTGAGTCCACCGTGCTCCTAGGTCAGAATGCCACTTGCAAACCCCGCCTTTTCACTGACATAGGGGGCAAAGGGCTTGTTTTAATCAGGAGTCCCCAAAGTGGGAGCTTGAGTAAAGCGTCGTTTTGAGCTCTGAAAGGCTTGTTGCCGCTCTTCAATCCAGTCTATTTCAGTCAGTTTCCCCCGCAATGTAGTCTGCCGCAGCACAGCATCTATTCGCTGATATTCAGGTATCCACTGTCTGCAATAGTTCACCATACCGAGAAAGGACAGCATTTATTTTTGTGTCAGGAACCTGGATGCTGCCTCAACACTCTCTGGTCCTAGTCGGCGTGTAACATTCTCAAGAGCAAAGCCAAAGTATTACACTGAGGGCTGGCACAATTGTAGTTTTGGAGCTCTATAAGCCAAATGACACAGTAATGCTACGGTGTCTTGTTGACAGGCATCACAATCGCGTGAGGCAATCAATAAATCATTAGCATATTGCAGTACTGGACTATCGTCGGGCAATGATAGCTCAAGGAGATCCGTTTGGACCACAGAGGCACATTAGACCGGGCTCTCAGTGTAGCCTTGGTGAAGCCGGGTCCATATATACTGTCTGTCACAGTAGGCAAATGCAAAAATATTTTGGCTGTCCTCATGGAGAGGAATAGAAAAGAAGGCTGAGCAGATGTCAATGACTGTGTAACAGGACGAATCGGGGGCATGGAGGACAGAGTCACATTGGGGTCAGGGATTACAAGGGTGATGGGTGCTACAATCTGATTGATGGTGAGTAGGTGCTGGACAAAGCACGATTCGTCCTTCCATCCAGATTTTGGAATAGGCAGTATGGGAGTATTGCAGGGGCTATGGGTCAGGCAATATGACTTGAGCGGGTAATCCTTGACGATCGGTCATTTCCCCCTCCCTCTGCCTCCTTTGAAAAACGGTACTCTTTAATAGAGGTTAGGGCAGCCCCGGCCAGAACATTCACCCGATATGGCGGTACCAAGAAGACCAGGCGAACATGTATTTTGTGCAGTGCCCACAGGGAGAAAGGAACAGTCTGCAGGAGGACAG
>NC_063366.1:6718105-6725217 GCF_021869965.1 Rhincodon typus
TGGCTGAAATCTACAGACTGTCACTTCCCAGACAATATCCTAATGCAGCCGGAATCTCAAACAGTACAATTCCAAAAGCCTCATGAGGCCCCTTTTTAGTGCGCCCTCCATCATAGGACCAATCTGTTTTGGGGTCGCAGGGGCCCTTATGTTCAAGGTGACATGAAAGACTGACTCAAGACCCATTTCAAACAAGGAACGCTAGGTATGAGTCAAATCAATTGCTGCTCCCTCTACCAAAGAGCTGAAACCAATCTTTCTACCAAAGCAAAAGTTATCAGGCATATCTACAAAGGGAATAGCTTTTGTTGCATAATTCTCGGACTTGGAATTTTTTGGAGAATAAGGCCATGCAACGGGTGTTGGTAAGAAATCTACTGGTGCAGAGCAAATGATGTAAACAGTGCAAGCACTCATCACTCCTATCTACAAGAACTGCTGCTCAGTGTACTAGCATTTTCTCAAGGGGGCTGTTTAGTAGTTGCCAACAGTACAAAACCGCCACTTCAGATTTTAGAGCATCCGCTTCTTTAAGCAGCATGCTATGGGCTTGTGAATATGAATGTTCGGGCAATTCGAGAAGTAGCACCTGCTGAGTGCAGTGAATCGTCGCCATTGACTTGCAAAGCGCTTGGCGTCCTAATAAGATCACTGGGAAATGTTTGGCAATAACAAAGGTCTCCCGTACACTGTGATCTCCAATTTGTATAGACACGGGATAGGACAGGGGCTCAACCATAGGAATTCTGGCTACTCCTACGGTAGGAATCTTTTTAGGACTACAGAGTAATTACACAGAGGAGGGTGCAGACGAAATTGTCGCGCCGGAAACCATTAGAAAGTTCACTCGTCTCTCCTTAATTTCTATTTCTGCCATTGGGTCCTCCCAGGGAGAAGAGGATAATCTGATCATTGCAGCCTGTATTGCTGCCCCTCCATATCACCCCTATTGCCCCGAGGGAAAGGGTTGTTGAGCGAAAAAGCCACATCCTGTTTCCGGTCCGATCTGTAGGTCCTTTCCGCCCTGTTGCGGCAGCCACTGGCCCAACGGCCTTTTTGCCTGCATCATCACCAGCAGAGATCCTGCCCATGTCTCTACCCTGCCACATCCGACCACCACCACAATTATGGGCCTTTCGTTGGTTACCTCTGTTATCTCCAAATCTAAACTGGTGGACAAATTGGCCTTTAAGTCTACTAGATGCTTTTGTAAATAAGCCTTGCCTATCCATGTTGGTCAGAGATGTTATCATCTCGTTCCATCCCTGCTGCTGCTAAGTCAGGTTTGCCAATTTAAAGGTGTGCGCAGTATTACGATCAAGGCAAGTTAAAAAAAAGGTTTGTATGGCTAGGGGTCAGTGCTACTCAAGTGCCACACCTGCAGAGGATTCCCAAGTATCCTTAAATCTCGCAATGAAGTCTATTAACTGCTCAACCTTTTTCTGAATACATCTGGTCACTTCCCCGAAATCGCTATACTGTCTGGCCCCATTACTAATGATCTCTTTGCCTCTTGTCCGGAGCTCATTCCTCTGGTCCTGATTGTTATTGCCAGGGTCCCAATCACCGATGCGGCCCGGAGGAACTGCAAACGAGTCCTTGACCGCGGGCCAGGAAGTCCCATAAGCAACTGGTAATAATAAATGTACGTCCCAAGGCAGTGGGTTATAAACCTAACATGTTTGGACCAGCCAGTTGTGGATCGGAATGTATTTTTTCAGACCTCGTCTGACTCCTCGTCTGGGTCCCTTCTATGCCCGAAGTATTGGCCAGGGATGAGGAGGTCCCCACTTCTGCAAGCTGGGAAGGTTGTGGGCCAATATAAGGAGGCGGACGGTCCCTTACGGCAACTGCCAACAGAATGTCATCCATAACCTGATCTTTGTTTTCATTAAGTTGTTCTAATTTTGGGTATATTCCCGTGGCAGGAGAACTGGCCTTATTGTCCTTTTCAATCTTATTACTTTTGTCTTTCTTGGGTTTCAGAGGCTAATGATGTTTCGTCTCCTCCAACCATTTTTCAAAGCACAAATTCATATAATTATAATCAAAATTGGAATCCCTGTTTCCTGCTTCCGTCTCACTTTTATAACTTGTATCTTTTCAAAGTCGAACATACCTCCATATTGCCAATTCCCGTGAGACCACCCATACAGATCACTGGAAAATGTAACAGAGTACCTGCTGTCTCTGGTTTCTAGCCAAACCTTATCAGCGGGTAATCCTGGGGGAACCAATGGGTCCCCAAGCAGATTTCTATGTTTTTCGACTTTCTTGACCTTCTTTATGGTTTTCTTCTTCACCTTCACGGGAACTATTCCTCCTCGAGCTTCTTGGCTTCTTTTTCTGTTCTGCTGCCCGTCGTTTTAACAATTCCCACTTAGCAAGGGATCAAACTCTGGATTCAAATTGAACGTTAATACTTCATAGTTACGTGTCTTAACTCTATATATTCCAATATTCTAATTCACCATTTCCCAACCACGATATATCTTTATACCTCAGTCGTCGAAGTCTTCTTGACTCTTTCTTTTGTCTTAATAGTTCATGTATAATGAACATGAGGATTTCTTAACGAGTATCTGTCTTCCACACGTGGTCTTGCTCGTCCCGTCTCTCAGGTTTCCCCAAGATCGGAACAGGGTGGCTCACAGCCGGGGATACTCGAATCCCTCTCTCACTTCCCGTTTCATCAATTTGTTCGGATCCTGCCAGCTACGCCAAATTGTCAAAGAGACTAAATTCAATTAGACACCAAAGGCTCAGACCTTGAGGTAAAGAGATTTTGTTTTGATATCACAGAGAGTCAACGCTGACAAAGGTCAGGTCTGAAGACTCCGACAAGCACAAAAAAAAAAGAAGCCTAATTTATACAGTGATATAAACAACTTAAAACAAACTGCAATTGCACGTCGTTTTAGCAAGGCAAGGTAATTACTTAAGCAACTAAACATACATTAATTAAAACATAATGCGGTAAAGATAAGAATGTACACGTGCTGCAAGCTCTAGCTTTTGGCTATCTATCCACATGACTTCTCAGACTACGGAAAGGCAGGTTGCAGTTACAGCAATATGCACTGGTTCATAAAGCAAAAGTTTCTCTACTTCATGCTTCTAGTCATGTATTATTTTAACTTATTACTACCCAGCCTAAATTAAACAGTCTTAAAACACAATTATACCACACCTGCATTGTGAAAGCAGGCCATTTAGCCATCAAGTCTATACCGCTCCGCCAAAGAGCATTCCATCCAAACCTCTACCCTATCCCTGTAGCTCTGCATTTTTCCCATGGGTAATCAAGCTAGCCTACACATCACTGGACACTATTAGCAATTTAGCATGTTCAATCCAACTAACCTGCACGTCTTTGCAGTGTGAGAGTAAACCGAGACCAGGAGGAAACCTACGCAGACACGGGAGAAGGCACAAACTCCACACAGGCATTTTTCCGAGGCTGGAATGGGAAAACGTCCCTGGTGCTGTGAGGCAGCATTGCTAACTCCTGAGCCACCATGCTGATGAACCAACATTTCTAATGTCAGAATCAACACCTCCAGTACACACTGTATCACTAAATCCAGGACATTTCACATTTGGGTGTGTTATACAAAATTGAAAAGGAGCTGGGGTGATTCCTGAATAAGGGATGGCATCTGTACGATCGTAAAAGAGGATCTTACATTAAATGATTAAGGTATTGTCTTACTCGTATTGTTTTTGTGTGCAAAGTGCTGGTTGAGTTGAGTTTGTGGAGATATTTCCACCGCGAAGCTGAGTGGATCTCACCAAAACTGATGGACAGAAGGGCCTTTGTGATGTAGTACTTTATGACTCCACCACGTTCTGTAACTGACTTTGCTATATATTCTATAACCGACATTCCCTGGAACATTCTATAACTGACCTTCTCTAGCACATTCTGTAACTGACATTCCCTTGATCATTCGGCAACCAGCATTCCCTGGAACATTCTAGAAATGACATTCTCCGGAATAGTCTATAATTGACGTTATTTGTGAACGGCCGGACGTCAGTTAATTGAACAAAAGGTAAGATCCAGAGTGAAGACATCCCCTTTTAAGTCACATTTTATAAGTAATTGAGTCCTCACCTTTTGTTACTTCACCTCCAGTTATTTCAATAAATCTCTGAATACAGTGATACATTTGAAAATTTCACTCTGTGCTCAATCAAACTGGTAAATTTGCCTGCAGGCTGATGTATATTTTTGTTTTGTCTTCCTTCCTCACAGTTAATGTAGTCACCATCTACGTCCTGCTTTTCAAAGATTGTGGATTGTCTCCATGCGTCAGTCATTACCTGGGGGCCATGGCAGTGGCGGATCTTCTGGTCATTATCCTTGACCTTATATTTAGTCACATTCCCATTGTTTATCCAGAACAGTTTTATTTCCTGTGGGACATCCCTGTGTGCAATATCCACGCCGTCCTGCTTTATGCAGCCACTGACTGTTCTGTCTGGTTCACCGTCACTTTCACCTTTGATCGATTTGTGGCCATTTGTTGCCAGAAGCTGAAAAGTAGATATTGCAATGAGAAAACGGCGGCTGTGGTTCTGGGAACAGTCACTGTGCTGAGCTGTTTAAACAACACTTTCTGGTATTTTACACTCACAGATCACTATTGGCTGCGGAACGTCCCATGGTTTTGTGATGTAGCAATCATTGTTTTTGCCTCTCGTGTCTGGGTCACAATCGAGTTCCTCCATTACATTCTAACCCCGCCTCTCCCGTTTCTCCTGATTCTGTTGTTCAATGTTTTCACCGTCAGACACATTTTAGTGACCAGCAGAGCCCGCAGGAGACTCCGGGCTCACACCAACGTGAACGGTCAGTGTGACACAGAAATGCAAAATCGAAAAAAATCCATCATTTTACTGTTTGTAATCTCAGCGAATTTCATCCTGTTATGGTCAATGTTACTGGTGTATTCTATATGGTTCCGGATGTGGTGGATTGAGTATACGTCTATGTATCTACATCGCTTTGTGCAGGAATTTGGCTTCATGCTGCAGCTCCTCAGTCGCTGCACAAACACCGCAATTTATGCCGTGACCCAAACTAAGTTCAGACAGCAGCTGAAGAATGTACTGAAATATCCCTTTACCCAAATTCATCAATCAATCAAATTCTCTCATTAATCATCCCATCCAGAATATTCTCATTTCAATTCAATCTTTCAGCAATGAAGCAGCCTATAACTGTGGCAACAGATTTAAGGTAGTGTTGGTTTGTCTGACCTCATCCCACAGGAGGTTACGGGGACACATTGCAATGTTTCCCTCAACTCAGTGGCCAGTGAAAAAACACACCATTCCACTGACTGTATCTATAACTTCAATTTGTAATTAATAAAAATATTCGTCAAAAAGTGCCAAGAAGCAGAGCGAACTATATTGTTGTTTGTCTTTGTAATGAAGAAGCTGAGCGAGAGAGAGAGACTTGGCTCCAGGTCCTAGACCTCAGGGAAGGGGAGGGGACCGGGATCGAGCTCAGGAGTTGGGTTTTCGTCAATGTTTCACCCACTCCGACCTGGCCTGGACAGAATTTATCTCTCTCACTTGTTCCCTCTCCCTCCATATCTCCATCCGAATCTCATAATGATGTCCCTCTCTCTCACATTCTCCTTCACTCTCTCTGTCTTTTGCCTCCTTTCTACCTACCAATCTTATTCTGTCTCTCTCTCTTACTTGAGAAAGGATGTATTGGCACTGGAGGGGGTGCAAAGGAGGTTCACTAGGTTGATTCTGGAGTTGAGGGGGTTGGCTTATGAGGAGAGACTGAGTAGATTGGGATTATATTCATTGGAATTCAGAAGATTGAGGGGGGATCTTATAGAAACATATAAAATTATGAAGGGAATAGATAAGATAGAAGTAGAGAGGATGTTTCCACTAGCAGGTGAAGCTAGGACAAGAGGGCATAGCCTCAAGATTAGAGGGAGCAGATTTAGGACTGAATTGAGAAGGAATTTCTTCACCCAGAGGTTGTTAATCTATGGAATTCCTTGCCCAGTGAAGTAGTTGACGCTACTTCAGTAAACGTTTTCAAACAATAGGTAGATTTTTTTTGAAAAATAAAGGAATTAAGGGATACGGTGAGAATGCGGGTAAGTGGATCTGAGTGCACGAAAAGATCAGCCATGATCTTATTGAATGGTGGAGTAGGCTTGAAGGGCCGGACGGCCTACTCCTGCTCCTAGTTCCTATGTTCTTATGTTCTCTCTATTTTATCACACGCTTCTTGCCTCTCTTTGTCTCATCCTCTCTCATCTTCAATTTTTGGGGGAACAGTTTGGTTTGAGGAGACAGGAGCTTTCTAGAGACCATAGTGTCGGTGAGGACAAAGCCTGTTGTTAAGGGAACAGTGCAGTGGTGGTGCAGCAGGCCGTTGAAACAGGGAAAACAGGATCCCTGGCCATTGTCAGAGGAACAGTATGGTGGTGGGGCTGAAGGCCAGTGCTTGCGGAACAGTGTGGCATGGGACCACAGGCTGCTGCTGGGAGAAACGTCCAGGTGTGGGTCCAGAGGCCATTGCCCCGGGCAAAGTCTGTGTGTGCGTCAATCTAGTAAGCATAAGAGTAACTGAAGGACAAGCAGTGAAAGCAGCTTGTGAATGAAACAGCTAAGAGATTACCCAAACAGCAGATCAGGTCTGCGCTGTGCAGTCGTGTCGAGGGGAGCTGTGAATGGAGGTGAACAATTACAGTAATAACAGGAGGAGGCAGCACCATAAATATTCCAAAAGTCAATGGGAACACAGAACACCATTCCATGGACAAGGCAGAACCATTTGTTTCCATCCACAAGAAAAACTAGCGAGTTGACGAGGGTCTAGGCCCGTAACGTCAGCCTTCCTGCTCCTATGATGCTGCTTGGCCTGCTGTGTTCATCCAGCTCTACACCTTGTTATCTCTGATTTTCCAGCATCTGCAGTTCCTAATATCTCTGACTCAATGCTTCGATTTGGTTTGATTTATCACTGTCACATGTATCTAGATATAGTGAAAAGTTTTGTTTTTCGTGCAGTGCAGGCAGATAACACAGTGAGTAGCTCACAGCAGCATCAACACACACACACACACACA